>NC_066844.1:27648181-27842965 GCF_001640805.2 Lates calcarifer | reverse complement strand
CCCTAACCCTAACCCTAACCCTAACCCTAACCCCTAACCCTAACCCTAACCCTAACCCCTAACCTAACAAGCTCAGAGAGACTCGTGGCTGGTGCCGTTGGAAAGCCCATCGTGGAATTAGTGGGGAGCATGTGGGTCTCATGACTCTGCGACCACCACAGACAAAGTTATTGGGCCAAATACAACTGCACCCCCCCCAATATCGCTGTAGCTCGGCGACGCTAGCTCATAGAGACATGGGGCTGGCGCCGTTGGAAAGCCCATCATAGAATTAGTGGGGAGCATGTGGGTCTCATGACTCTGCGACCACCACAGACAAAGCTATTCGCCAAAATCCAAGTGCACCCCCTGGCACTTCTGGCTAAAACCTCTATCCTAACCCTAACCCTAACCCCTAACCCTAACCCTAACCCTAACCCTAACCCTAACCCCTAACCCTAACCCTAACCCCCCTCCATATCACTGTAGCTCGCTGACGCTAGCTCGTAGAGACATGGGGCTGCCACCGTTGGAAAGCTCATCGTGGAATTAGTGGGGGAGCATGTGGGTCTCGTGACTCTGCGACCACCACAGACAAAGCTATTCGCCAAAAACCAAGTGCACCCCCTGGCACTTCTGGCTAAAACCCTCTATCCCCTAACCTAACCCTAACCCTACCCTACCCTAACCCTAACCCCTAATCCCTAACCTCAAACCCCCCTAACCCTAACCCTAACCCCTAACCCTAACTGGGACCTCATACCATTTGACAAACCCTTTAATTTAACTTAATGAGACCCCGACCTCAGACTTAAAAATACAATCTAAAAACAACCAGAAGGGTAACCATACTCTGAATTAATCTGATCCAGAACCCTAAAACCCTAAAAGGAGGAACAAAATATAATCCAACCCGCAGGCCTAACCTTAATCTACGGGACTAAAATAGAACTACTGTTGTAGATTGGGCACATTGTACGGGGGAGCCTAGTAGCGATATGCGTTGGCCCGTACATTTCCTTTGACCCTCCACACCAAACCGTTGAGTCGGCGGACCAAACGGGGAGGATCAAAGAGATATTCTACTAACCCTAACCCTAACGCAAGCTAAGAGAGACTCGTGGCTGGCGCCGTTGGAAAGCTCATCGTGGAATTAGTGGGGGAGCATGTGGGTCTCGTGACTCTGCGACCACCACAGACAAAAGCTATTCGCCAAAAACCAAGTGCACCCCCTGGCACTTCTGGCTAAAACCCTCTATCCCCTAACCCTAACCCTAAGAGTTAAAAAAAAAAAAAAAAAAAAGATCAAAGCAGCAAAATAAATTGCTGTTACTACTAACATGAGTACAAAATCTGCAATTTGTATTGAGAAAATTAAAAGTTAAAAGAATAGTTGTACATTGAATATCTTCTGAAATCTTTATTTTTTTATGTGATGTTTTACATTCTTAAAGTTTATAGGTTTACTTTAAATTTAAAGATTTAAGGTTTTAAAAGGAACAGGTTTTATGTTTTTAGGCTTTACCCTTTTTTGTTCAGATAAATACGTTTTACAGTTGTTGGCTTCTTTCTGGACCATTAGCAACATTACCAGTTCCTCATGAAACTTTAAAGAAGGAAAAATAAGACCAGAAAAACAACCAACTTAAGATATAAACAATGATTTTACTTCAAACACAGGAACACACATCATTCATGAGAATACAGATTATAGATGTAAGAATCTATGGTCTATAAAAATGCAATAGAAAACAAATACATGAGAAATAAAATACTAAAAAGTACGTAACTTGTTTTGGCATTTTGTGTTTAAGATTTTAGTTTTTCATTGAATTCTTTAGAAGGTTAGATTTTTGATGTTTTTAATTTTTTTACAATATGTTTAATGTTTTGATTTTTTTTTTTTTTTTAAGTATTAGGTTTTTAGGTCTTTAAATTTGGGGTTTTATGTTTATGGGTTTTTGGGATTAGTTTTTTTAAAATATTTGTTTTTGAGTTTTGGGTTTTACGTTTGTGGGTTTTTATGTTTTTAAATGTTTGCAATGTCAAGTGTGGCTTTGAGTTTTTGCCTTTATTTAAATTTTGAGTTTTTGGAGTTTTGGTTTCTAACTTCCTATTTGGTTTTCCAAGGTTTGTTTTTTTAAGCTGTTGTTTTATGTCAGACATTTTTGTTTTTGTTTTAGGTGTTTGGCTTTTTTAGGTTTTTGTTTTTAAAATTTTGTTTTGTTTTGTGGAGCTGTTGCTTTTTAATTTTCAAATACATTTTTAAGTTTTTGTGTTTAAGTTTTTAAATATTTGGGTTTTTAAAGTTTTCATTGGAATTTTTCCATTTTTTTAAAGTTTTATTTCTCATGTACATCATAAATAATATCTAATAAAACAGAATACACTAAGAATAACATAATATAAATCCGAGCCCATGGAGGTAGGAGGGACCAGGTGCTGCAGCATTGTCGCATCTGATGGCACCGGGGGCTGAGCAGGCATCTGCATCCTTTGGTTGGCAAGGCATCAGCTCAGGTCAAGCCACAGTCAATCCTCCTTCAGTTTGGACATTGACTCAAACAAAGACAGACAATAATAATCAATTAGTATCAGTAAATCAATTAGCATCAGAAAACCAAAAAAGGACCAAACAGAAGTAAATAATATATTTGGAAAAAGTAACTTATCTTAATCGGTGAAACTGTGACATCAAGGCATCATCAACATCAAGAGGGGAATGGTACAGCTCGGACTTCCTGTCCTTCAGAGACATCCAGGACACAACTTCTCTGGGCCACAGCATACCACCCCAATTGATCTGGCTGCACAAGAATCTGCTGAACCTACTGCAGCCTCCATCACCTCATGGCACCCTGCAACTATTCATCCAAGAAGTACAATTAGATGTTTTCATTTCCATGTCATCTATCAACTAACAATGACTCAGGGTTCTAGTGGATTAGCCTAATTCTGCATAAACTCAAGTCCTTGTATTTAGAAATTAAAATCGTACCACTGTACAATATATATATGTAAACGCATAGTGTGGACCTTTGCATTGGTTGGACATCAGAGACAAGTATGTGTTCTTTAGTACACATTGAGATTGAGGGTCATTACAGGAATAGGGAGGTGGTCTAAAAACTATAATGGACACAAAAAAAAGGTTTTACTGCAGATTGGTGTGAAAAATAATCTGATATTACATAGACAATATTAGCTTTAACAGGTTTTTACTCACCAGTCTAGAAGAAACCGACATTTCAGCAATACACCAGCTGCAGCAATGGAAAGCAATGCCACCGCACTGTTCTGATTAGCCCCTAAATAAACCCACCCCCCATGTCTGTCCATCTGAGATTGAACGGAAACAATGCCAAGACAGGTCAAAGAGTCAAACAAGGCAAACAGTAACAACTTATTCCTACAGATTTATCCATTCTAATCATCTGGACAACAACTGCTTCTACTGGCATAATACTTTGAGTATGTCACAACTTTGTCAGTTCTAGATGGGATTTGTCACTCTGTATGATGCAGTCAGTAAGAGGTTTAAAAAAAAATGTTAATGCAGATACAGAAAACGCTGTCTATGTGGAAGGATTTGCAACAATCAAAAGACCACTCCAATTTTCATTGTAAATGATGTGAATACGTCATTGAAAGCAAGTTGTAACAGCTAAAGTTGTATCCTCTGTTTTTATTAAACACAACACCTGTTAACCTTAAGACCTTCTGAATTCAGCCCACAGCATAATGTTTCTATTGTTGATAGGAAGTAACTCCATAGGAACAAACTGTAAAATATGGTGTCAACCTGGTTCACCAGAGACATTAGTTAAGTTTTTTTATGTCCTCATAAGTTAAATATACTCAAACTGAGTGTGCATCAACAGTTTCAGAATCATCTGAGTTGTCTCTGTCTGCCAGGCTTCCTCCCTCCCAGAGAATCCACACGCACTCCTGCCTGTTAAACTGCCTACTGCGCAATAAACCGGTCCAAGGACAATCTAATGAACGTATGAAACTGATCAAAATATCCCAGGGTCAGTTGTTGCTGCAGTGAAGATCAGCGACTAATGCTACTGTACCCTAGTGACTTAACGCTTTGCAGGGGTGGGATAAATTCCCCTGCTGGGAGGCCTCCCTACACTCTGAGGAAAAAAAAAAAAAAAAAAAAAAAAAAATTAAAAATCATAAGTGTATGAAATTTTAGACCACCTGGATTACTAGAACTCAGAGACTCAAGATGGAATTCAACTTGGCAGAGTTTAAACTCAAAAACCACTTAACGCTGAAGTTACAATTAATAGGAAACTATGGATGGTGATGATTTTGACAGAATAAAAAAAAATTTGAATAAATCTGAATATAAAGGATCTCAAATCTATCTATACCTAGCCTGTCCATGTACCTCCAACATCTGAAGATGGAATGCTGGAACCAGGCAAAACAACTGACTTAGAGGATTTTCAATTTTATTTGGCAACATCACTCAGGTTTTAATGTATTCATAACAAAACATCATCTGTGGGCTGAACAACTGGAGAAAACCAAATTCAAATGCAGTAACAGTCAATTATCAGTCTACATCAAATTAAGAGATAGTTATGCTCTATAATTTAAACCACTCATCTAGAACAAATAACTTATGAGCAGGCCATTATCTAAGAGCTGAGGAGTAACGAGGGACTAAACAGAGTTACTTTAAATGTTAAATGGAAATATTGAAAACAATAAATGCTCCTCAAGTTAATTAAGGTTATCTCAACTATAACCTAAATAAGAGAAAATGTAGAACCATCAGTTATGTTCAGTGCACATCAAACAGCACATTTATCATCAGGAGCAGCTGAACATTCTAATTCATTTATCACAGATGAAGGTCAACAAAGACAAAACTAACCAGCTGTCTCAAAACAATCTCAGATGGACAGAGTTTCCCCAGAAATCATCACAGAAACCCCCAAATGTCAAGATACCTGACTTCATGTAGCCGTTTAGGCTGTTTACCTGACCCTGAACACCCCACAGACACAGAGACAGACAAAGAGACAAACTGTCTGTATTCAGGCTGTGTTGACTGTCATAAAACAGAGGTAGCCTCCCTCACGTTCCTGTCTCTGCATTAACCCTGGTTTGGCTGCACAACAAACAATCCCACCTCACTGGAGTCATTTCTCTTCAGGTGGCCTTACAACATTTACTGCTGCTGGTAGATCTGTAAAATATCCATTAACGGATT
The DNA here is from genome assembly GCF_001640805.2 of Lates calcarifer. Taxonomy (NCBI): domain Eukaryota; kingdom Metazoa; phylum Chordata; class Actinopteri; family Centropomidae; genus Lates; species Lates calcarifer. The sequence goes on along the minus strand of NC_066844.1, from coordinate 27,837,756 downwards.
CAGCATGACTGTATGTGTTGGGTAAGATGAGGCAACAGACCACTGACAAAGCAACAACCTGAAATGTTTGAACCCGATTCACCCAAATGTTTCAAACAGATTCATCGACACAGTGTTTACAAGTCTACAAGTCTCTGTCTACACATCTGACTTCTGACGTGACTGAACAGCTCGTCTACAGAAGTAGTTCAGAGACACTGTAACCCAGCAATGTCAGAGTCAGATCTTAAGTTCTGTGTGTGGACAAGTCCTGACTGAGTCACCTACGTTTGGACTGAATTTAAAGCTACAGTAATCTACATCACCAAATCTGTCCCTAAAACACTAAGATCATAACAACAGCATACTGCAGTCAGCTGATTCACAACACCAGATGGATCCTTGTCTGGTTTTGGAAACTGCACAACTATGGCGCACAACTCCGTAGAGTCCATGATCTGTACGTGGACTAGAAGAACTAGGCTTTTTCCTTTTTCCTCTAAAAACTGAGTAACTGTACTGACAGCGTGGACTTCCTCTCACACAGAGAAGAAGGGGAAGGAGAAAAGCCTTGCCTTCTTATTATGTGAGTCGACTCATTTGACCTCGTTCTCTGTAGTGTTAACAAGTCCTGGTTCATTGAATCCTGGTTCTGAATTGCCACATTAGAAAAATGTGGAAAGGTTTGGTCCAGATATCACTGACTCTGTCAGGACATGTGCACACAGAACTTAAGATCTGAATCTGACATTACCAGGTTACTGTGTCTCAGAACTACTTCTTCAGACGCCCTGTCGACCACGTCAACAGCCAATTGTGTGAACCGCAACTTGTTGACTTGTGGACAGAGTGAAGACGAGTGTGTTGAAGCACTTGGAAAAATCAAAGTAAAACATCTCAAGTCATCTGCTTTGTCAATGGTCTACGACCACATACAAACATGTTCAAAGAGGAAACAGCTCCTTTACAGATGTGTCAACAGCAGCAGTGAATGTTGAAAGGAAACCTGGAGAGAAAATGAGACCTGAGGACAATGCTGACAACCATCTGGACTGATCCATCTATGCTGAGAAAACAGGACTCATCTTTTTCTGAGGCTTCATAATGAATTTAGAATCTCACATCAAAAGTTAAATTATCCTGCAACACAAACTACGCTGCATAAATCACAGCAAACACCACATTTATCAACCAGGAGCAATGACAATAAGCAGCTACCTTCAGATTAAAAGCTTTTACCAAATACGAATAACTGATTTGAGCTGGACATTACCTAACTTTCAGAGTACGAGCTGAGTAAGGAGAAAAACTACTAAACTGTCTCAAAACAATCAGACAGTAATCATAGAAACCCTGACTATCAATGTGCCTGACTTTAATACTCTGACAGGCTGAATGTGAATGTTAGCTGGTACATAGAGCTAAAGCCTTGAACACAGACAAAGAGACAAACAGACAGACAGAGGCAGACAGTTTAAGCATTGTAGAGTCTGATGACGTGACAGAGCCGGAGGCAGGACAGTTGTCCACATCCTGTAGTTTGCAGGGCGTCTTCCAGACTTGTGGAGTATGGGAGTCATTCAGCTGTGAGGTCTGGAGGTCCAGGGCTCGGTGATTTCAGGTCAGGCCACAGTAGTCCAGTGTTCCTTCAGGTTGGACGTCGGACTCAGACAAAAACAATCATTGAGCATCAGTACATCAATTAGCATCACTGTAAACCAAGCAAAGATTAAACAGAAATGGATGATATGTGGAAAAACTTATCTTAACACATGAATCACATGGCACTGAGGCATCATCATCAAGAAGGAGGTCTTGGTGCAGTTCGGCCTGCCTCTTCTTAACAGCCATCCAGGAAACAACTTCGCTGGATCACAGTGTCCCACCCTGATTTCTCTGGCAGCACGAGAAACAAATCAGCTCCAGCCTTCATCACCTCATGCCCTGTACATCCTGAAACTCTTCAACCACAGAGTAATTGGACAAAACCCTTAAAAAGAAGGGTGTTTTTAATATCATTACCTAGACACTGTGTGCAGTAATAGTTGTTTACTCACCAGTCTAGAAGAGTTGTTGACATTTCAGCATCAAACCATCTGCAGCGGTGGAAAGCAATGCCCCTGCACTGCTCTGAATGGCCCCTACACCCATACATAAACCCACCCCCCATGTCTGTCCACCTGAGATTGGCCAGAAACAATGCCAAGACAAGTAAGAGTCTCAAACAAGGCAAGCAGCAACAAAGATAATGGTTTTCTTGACACTTACTCTAATCCCTTGGACAACAACAGCTGCTTCCAAAACTCCAGTGGCCTAATACTTACAAGACATTACAAGTTGGTCAGGTCTACATGTGATTTCGCACTACCTAGAGCCTGAATCTTTGCTCAGGTAAAAAAAAAAAAAAAAGTATGATGGAGTCAGTAAGACATCTACAAAGCATGTTAATGCAGAGATACAGAAAATGCTGTCCATGTGAAAGGGTTTGCAACAGTCAAAATACCACTCTAATATATCCTGAAGGGGTTGACAAGCAGCACCATTTAGCAAAGCAAATAAAAAAAGAAACATAAGATACAGCACCAATTTCCTCCCATTAATGATGGCAATACTTTGTCATTGAAAGTAAGTTTTATTCTCTGTTTCTATTCAACACCTGTTAACCTTAAGACCTTCTCTGAATTCAGCCCACAGCATAATGTTGCTATTGTTGATAGGAAGTGATTTAGTAGGAAAAAAACTGTAAAATGTAGTGTCAACCTGGTTCACCTGACACATTAGTTAGGTTTTCATTATCATGATCGCTGTTATCCTGTTAAATATACCCAAAATGAGTGTCCATCAGCTTCTTCAAAATCATCTGAGTTGTCTCTGTCTGCCAGGCTTCCTCCCTCCCAGAGAATCCAGACACTCCTGCCTGTTAAACTGCCTACCGCGCAATAAACTGATCCGACGACAATCTAATGAACGTATGAAACAGATCAAAATATCCCAGAGTTAGTTGTTGCTGCAGTGAATATCAGAGACTGATGCTACTGTACCCTGAAGTGACACTTTGCAGGGGTGGGATAAATTCCCCTGCTGGGAGGCCTCCCAACATGCCGAGAAAAACAAAAATTTGTGTACAAAAAAATTAGTCCAACTGGACTACTCGACTTCAGAGTCTCCAGTTGGAATTCAACTTGGCAGAGAAAGACAAGACAGAGTTTAACCTGATGATCCACTTAACACTGAAGTTAGAAGTAACATAAAATTTATATGAAACTATGGATGGTGATCTTGACAGAATAAACAAAGTATATCTCTCTGGATTTAAAGGATCTCAATCAATATATACATAGCCTGTCCACGTACCTCCACCATCTGATGATGAAATACTGAAACCAGGCAAAACCACCAACATAGAGAATTTCACATTTTATTTGGCAGCATCACTCAGGTTTTAATGTATTCATGACAAAACATCATCTGTGGGCTGAATGACAACTGGAGAAAACCAAACTCAAACACAGTAACAGTCAATTATCAGTCTACATCAAATCAAGAGATAGTTATGCTTGATAATTTAAACCACTCATCTAGAACAAATAACTTATGAGCAGGCCATTATCAAACAGCTGAGGAGTAACAAGGGACTAAACAGAGTTACTTTCAATGTTAAATGGAAATATTGAAAACAATAAATGCTCCTTAAGTTAATTAAGGTTATCTCAACTATAACCTAAATAAGAGAAAATGTAGAACCATCAGTTATGTTCAGTGCACATCAAACAGCACATTTATCATCAGGAGCAGCTGAACATTCAGAAATCATCACAGAAACCCCCGACTGTCAAGATACCTGACTTCATGTAGCCGTTTAGGCTGTTTACCTGACCCTGAACCCCCCACAGACACAGAGACAGACAAAGAGACAAACTGTCTGTGTTGACTGTCATAAAACAGAGGTAGCATCCCTCACATTCCTCTCTCTGCATTAACCCTGGTTTGGCTGCACAACAAACAATCCCACCTAACTGTCCAGGAGTCATTTCTCTTCAGGTGGCCTTACAACATTTACTGCTGCTGGTAGATCTGTAAAAGGATCCATTAACTGATTCAGCATTACTGTACGTGTTTGGTAAGATGAAGCAACAGACCACTGACAAAGCAACAACCTGAAATGTTTGAACCCGATTCACCCAAATGTTTCAAACAGACTCATCAACACAATGTTTACAAGTCTACAAGTCTCTGTCTACACATCTGACTTCTGGGGTGACTGAACAGCTCATCTACAGAAGTAGTTCAGAGACACTGTAACCCAGCAATGTCAGAGTCCGATCTTAAGTTCTGTGTGTGGACACGTCCTGACTGAATCACCAACGCTTGGAGTGATTTTAAAGCTACAGTTTGATCTACGTCACCAAATCTGTCCCTAAAACACTAAGATCATAACAGCATACCATAGTCAGCTGATTCACAACACCAGATGGATCCTTGTCTGGTTTTGGAAACTGCACAACTATGGCACACAACTCAGTAGAGTCCATAATCTGTACATGGACTAGTAGAATTAGGGTTTTTCCTTTTTCTCTAAGAACTGAATGACTGTTCTGACAGCGTGGACTTCCTCTCACACAGAGAAGAAGGGGAAGGAGAAAAGCCTTGCCTTCTTATGGTACGAGTCGACTCATTTGACCTCATTCTCTGTCATGTTAACAAGTCCTGGTTCATTGAATCCTGGTTCTGATTCACCACATTAGAAAAATGTGCAAAGGTTTGGTCCAAATATCACTGATTCTGTCAGAACCTAAGATCTGAATCTGACATTACCAGGTTACTGTGTGTCTGAACTACTTCTTCAGACATCCTGTCGACCACATCAAAGGCCAAATGTGTCAACAGTAACTTGTTGACTTGTGGACAGAGTGAAGACGTGTCTGTTGAAGCACTTGGACAAATCAAAGTAAAACATCTCAAGTCATCTGCTTTGTCAATGGTCTACAACCAAATCTCACCAAACACATCCAAACATGGAATCAGGAAACAGCTCCTTTGCATATGTGTCAACAGCAGCAGTCAATGTTGAAAGGAAACCTGGAGAGAAAATGAGACCTGAGGACAATGCTGCCAACTCTCTGGACTGATCGATCTATGGTGAGAAAACAGGGCTGATCTTTTTGAGGCTTTATAATGAATTTAGAATCTCACATCAAGTTAATTTGTCCTGCAACACAAACTATGTTCAAAATCACAAATCACAGCAAACACCACATTTATCAACCAGGAGCAATGACAAATGGCAGCTACCTTCAGAGCTTTTACCAAATATGAATGATAACTGATGTGATCTGGACATTACCTAACTTTCAGAATACGAGGTGAACAAGGAGAAAAACTACTTTAATAATCTGATGGGCTGAATATGAATGTTAGCCGATACATAGAGCTAAAGCCCTGAACACAGAAACACAACATGGAACTTGGATGGATAATCAGGGAACAATGAAAACCCACAGCACAAATAAAAACACTGCCAGTTTCTTTAGTTTGTTACTGTAAAACACTTTGTAACTGATTTGAAGTTTATTAGTAGTAAACCCATTAAGAAAGAAACTGTTTGTAGCCACAGATACAGATGAAACAAACAGAGGCAGACAGGTGTTGCTGTGACTGATGGCAGCCAGAAAAAAGATGGACAAACAAGAGATGGAGAAAGATGAGTTCAGGCTTTGTTACAGCAAAGACACCTTCAATACACAACTGACCACAGACTGATGAGACTGACTTAATACAACATTCATTTACACCACATCACTAAAACATTCCTGTCATCATTAGCTGCAGCTCCCTCAAATCATTTACACTGGATCTCCTCCCTGTCTCACATGATTGATAACTAATGATTTAAAGACCAGCAAATCATCTGTCCTCACTGAATATAAACCTTGCTGATCCTCCAGAGTCCTGAAACAGTCTGTTCAGACTCTGAACCACATCAGTCCAGCTCTGACCTAACACCTGATTCTTCCTGGTCTCACCATCACTGCCTCAGCAGATCCAAACAAACACTGCAGACACAGGTTCAATACACAGAATTTATGCAAATGGACAGAGGACAGCAGGACTGACTGAGACTCATTCTGTTATCTGTATTAACAACAACACCCAGCACAATTAAAATAGAAACAGCACTTTGTAGATCTAAAAGGCTCTGATGTTTACAGGTACATATGAACAGGGGACAAACTTGGTCATGTTGGATGAACGAGGAAATGGATAGATCGTTAGATTGGCTTGATGGCCGAGACAAAAAGGGAGGGATAGACAGGAGATGGCGCTGTGGCCCAAAAATAACAAAAAAAAATAACAAACAAAGACGCAAACCACAGTGTGTGTGAATCTAACACTGAGATGGAGTACATGGGGACTGATGGGCAGCCATGTTGGAATGATGAACGAGGAAATGGATAGATCGTTAGATTGGCTCGATGGCCGAGACTAAGAGGGAGGGATAGACAGGAGAAGGCGGTGTGGCCCAAAAATAACAAAGACGCAAACCTGATGATTTGTAGAAAACTGTTGAGACAGTTGTGTGTTTGAGTTTCAGTTTGTGAATCAGTGACAGCTAACAGAGGAACAGACTGAGGGCTTTGGATCAACATGTTGTCACATTGTTGTGTTTGTAATTTTCTGCTAGAGATACAATAAATGAACAAAACAGCACATTAACTTGTGCAGCTGTTAACTCTGTCAGCTGATGTTTCTGGACACAGCTCATGTCTCTATGTGCAGCTGCTGTTTATCAGGAATTCATCATGTTTATCATGTTAGCAGTTTCTATCAAAGGTCACATCTGGTTAAAAACCTAATTCACAGGTTTCAAGAATCTGAAAAGCTATGATGACATGGTTGAAATGTGTTAGAGATGACACATTAGGGCAGAAAATGCCTAAATGCATCATCATACAGACAAACACTGATGGATTTTATTACAGTTTCAAAAATAAACAGTCAAAATACAACAAGTCTAAGGTAAGGCTAAATAATAAGCTAAAAATAAAACATGTAATATATAAATATATATCATTGCAATTATTTAGACAGATCTTGTGATGAGTCATGATTTCAATTAATTCTTTGAACTTCAATTTAAACATGGAAACTTGATAAAAACAGAACATTATATGCTGTGAAAAAACAGCCTGACAGGAACCAACACACCTGACAGCAATGACATCAATGCCAATGCTAAGCTAACTCAGCTCCTTTACAGGCATCACTCACCAAGTTTTACAGGACCAGGTTCTCCAGGAGTCGTTTCCTCTCTCTCACCATAGGATGACGCTGTTCTGTTTATTAAATGAAAAGTATGAGTCACATCTCCAGTCTCTGATGTTTCCTGAACTTTTTTTTTTTTTTTTTTGGGGGGGGGGGGGGGGGGGGCACCATCAGGAGGAAAATTGAATGACAATCCACACTGAGTTTGTCTGAGAACAGACTCATTAAATCCAGGTTGTGTCCTGACATCAGTCTGCTCCTCCATTTGTTAGTTTGTGTTTTAATGAAAACTTATTTCTCCTCTGAAACTCACACAGTAACTAACAGAGGCAATGCTATTCCAGCAGCTCCCAGTAAAATCACTGTTTGTCAGTGGAGTCTGGTACAGACAGACAGAGATGTTTGAGGTTAAACTGGTTAATAAAAAAGCTCTGTCTCTGTAGGAATCCTGTCGATAATGTTGAAGAACTATCCAAGTCTGTCAGAGACACAAACAGCTTTAGTGGTCGGACACGCTGGTGGATGAAATGACAGCAACTGTTACCTGCAGAGGCCTTGCTCCACGTTTGACCGTCTCAGCGGTTTCACAGTTCACTGATCAATAACGTGACTGAATTCAATAACCACCACACCCTGTCACTTTATGTTCACTTTAAACAAACATCAGTTTAGATTCTGTGGCTCTTCAGCTCTGACTTTAACCACACTGAGCAGCTTGAAAACGCTCTTTGACTTAAATTGGAGTGAAAATGTTTTTTTCCCGCGCGTTTCCTCCTGAACTGAATCCAGTCTGAACTAATGAGTGTTTCCAGCTCAGTGAGTTAATCTCGTGTGTGAGCGACCACACACACCGACTGTTCTTCTGTTAAACTCTGTCAACCTGAGTTTAAACAACAGGACACTACAACATACTGCAGCACAGTTAAACACCTGAGTCTAAACAAGCACAACGAGCCTGACACGCGCTCACACACCTGACGGCAGCAACATGAACTACCTGACAGACATCACTCACCTGTCCAGGTGTGTTTCCAGCTCCTCTTGTGGTTGTACCGATCATCTCGGTGTCTCTGAACCAGTTTCTCTGTTCAGACCCGCCATCACCATACCTACACCGTCTGTTGAACGCCCGCCCAGGTGTGCGATTCTCGGCGTCTGACGTCACCCTTAAAGCTGGAGTGCGCATGCGGTGATGCGTTAACAGGATCACGGAGGGTCGTAAAAACCGAAACTTTCCTCCTATAGAAATGTTCGGTGCCTTATCAAACTCTGACAGATTCTCAGTTCTCCTTCAGACACAAAGTCTGGTGTTAATTTAAACAAGAATATTAAATTTAATTTTAGTAATTTACTGAAAACATTGGTTTAAAGGAATAATCTGTAACTCTTACACATTAAAATGTCTAAAAACGACCGGACCAGTGTTTTGTATTTTATTGTGTTCTTACCTCATCCCAAATGTTTCCAGGAACTTTCACATCTAGAAAAATCCATAATTTTAATCAAGGTAACAGCCCCTTTCATTGGATGGCTTGTCGATGACGTCATAACTTCTTTGCGCATGCCTCAGTAGATAACTCAGTCCATCACAGTTTTATTCTGATTAGTGAACTGAGCCGTGGAGGGGATTTTAAACGTACTTCAAATAACCAAGTGTTATGGTTAATAAAGTTATTTAACAAACTGAATTATGATGCAGAGAAACTGTGTTAGATCAAAGGGTTGTGGCCTAGTTTATTTAAAGTGAGAATGAATGATGGATGTGTGTTTATGTAGGATGGACACAAACAACTGTAAACAGTGTTACAGTACATGGCATAACAAGTCACACTGTTTGCTTCAGACAAAAACCTTAATGTTCTTCTTACTGTGAAAAACTCGATAAATCATCACGAGGAAACGATGTGAACCGTTTGTCTTCTCCGGGCCAGTAGGCGGCGCTCTGCTACTTTAACCACAGGTCTGTGAGAGGAAGAGAAACGTCCCCTCCGGCTGTCCGTAGCTTACGAAAGCGAAGATTAGTTAGCTTGGGTGGTAACTTCACATGTCGCTGTGTTGACATTGAGGACAACTGCATCAACCTGCATTTTTTGTCGCCTTTTAACACTACAGGTAAGAAAATAAAAAGGTGTTTGGTCGGAAAAGAGATGTGACAAAGACCCGAGAATTCTGGAAAACGCTAAAATAATGTGCGGGTAGTAACGTTGGAAGACTGTGGCTGACGAATGGAGATGACTGAAATATTTAATGTCTAAACTTAAATGGACAGTTAAACCAGACTCAGCTGAGAGTTTATAATGAAGTCTGTCAGTCTGTATTAGGGTTTCAGTCTGCTTCAGTCTCTGTGTCTCAGTTTGTTCCGGGTTGAAGAGGAGCTGCCGGTTGTTGGTTAATTTATCTCTGACGGAACTTCATCTTTTGTGAGATCACTGTGTTCTGTAAAGTTTAGTTTGTAGTAGTAGTAATCCGTTATATAAAGATTAGTAGCGGGTGGCAGCTGTAAATACAGTCCACCATCATGATGAAATGAAATGAAAATTTTTGTAACATAAAATCAAATGACCGTGAATGGATGAAGTGACCACTATAAGTGGTGTTCAACATCAGCCCCCCTTTAAGAAATTCAGTAACAATCCACTTTATCTTTCGGAAATGTTTTAACGTATTCTGCTGCTGGTGTCTTTCAGGATCCTCATCATGGTGTCTGGAAAGCGCCTGGCTGATATCGGTTACCGGGCTTTCACCGGCTCCATGATGCTGCTGACGGTGTACGGAGGATACCTGTGTGCCCTGAGAGGTTACCGCTACATGCAGAGGCAGAAGCAGCTGAAAGTGGAAGCAGAGAACCAGGATCCTGAAGTGATCAAAGACTGACCACAGGTTCACTCAGATGTGGACATTTCCCCATTCCTTCTTCTTTTACCACTGATAAATCATGAAGATGTTGATTCTTCTCAGGACATTTATGTGATTTCAGTGTGGGGGTGTTGTGCCCTCTCATAGAAGATGTGTTGTTTATGAAAACTTCACCAAGAAAATTAACCAAGAACATGTTATTTACATTGGTGGCCTGAATCAAATCCATGTTATGAGTGTCGCTGTGGCTATTTGTATTAAATTATATTAAATACCTTTAACCACACAGTGCAGTAGTGTGTTTCTAGACAGGACTGCAGTAAGAAAGACATCTCTCAACGACAGTATATATTTGGAGTTTTTTTTGTTTGTTTGTTTGTTTGTTTGTTTTAAACAAGGCAATCAAGTGAGAACGTGATACCAAACATTTAGTATGGTCCTCATACCTGAATCCCTGTACAGGCAGTGACATCAAACAATTTCAGACACATTTGGTCTCAGTAGAAGTAAAAAACCGTAAAACAGAACAAAACAATAAGTAGCCAAACGTGGTTAAAGGGTAAATACACAATAAACTGCAGAGGTCAGAAATGGCTTCAAGTTTCAAGAGTGTTGCATTTCTGGTCACACATGAAGAAGCTGTCCTGTGTTTAAGAGCCAATAAAACCACATCATTATAAATCAGTTATTTCTATGTGACATGTCTTAACTTGGTAAAAGAAGTGCAACATGTTTGAAACCTTAAACACACTTAGTTTTCTGTCCTGTGTGATCCAGTGTGAATTACCCCTTACAAACAAAAAATAATCAAGTTCATCTGACCAATAAAACTGGGAGAGAACATTGAAACCAACCAACATCTGCAGCCAAACTCAGCACAAAATAAATCCCATTTGAAGAATAAGGCTATGCAAATCACTTGCTCCCACTGACTTCCATATCACTTAACCTCCCAAGTCATACATGTCATTACAGGGCTCTTCAAAGCCGATGTCAGTGTCTCCATATTCACCATCAGTTCACAAACATGAATCTGTGCACACTCACTGTCAGTGTATTGTATGATAGTAGACTGTATGTGTGACTGATTCAGCTCCTGGAGACGTGAGGGTATTAACTGCAGGAGGTTCCGGACTTCAGGCTCTGTCACCAGCTGCTGTGGTTCTGCACTCGGCCTTTGACGGTGGGAGCAGCACAGTGGCCGTTTGTGCCGTTTTCTCCTTTTGGAGAATGAGCTGAAGTCTTGACGCCTTCTGTGGTTGAGTCCGCCTCTTCCTCTGAGCTGCTCTCAATGTCACTGCGGACGTCGTTGCACACCTATTAGGCAGGAAATATGGAGATGGTTATGTGTTTTAAATTTGCTGCACAGGTTAAAAAACAAAAAGAAAAATTATTACTGTATGTTGGATGTTTTTATAAATGAAGAATATGAGACATTATAAGAGGCAGTTTATCTTTCTAATGTGTAATGCCAAGATGACAAGTTCATATTATTATTATTATTATTATTATTATTATTATTATTATATAAAGCAGCATCTGTAATTCTTATTGAAGTCACCTATGAATTTATTTTCCATTAAATATGAAACTGACTTGGTGGTTCATCTTTACCAGGTGGAGATAAACTGCATCTGGAACCACTTCTGTGTTTTTAAAACAACAACAGGAAATTTCAGTTGCTGGTATTGCTGCTGCAAGTTCATTTAATCATGAGAAATAACATCAGCAGAGTACAGAACAAACTCATTTTTTATCAAGCCTGCTGGTCTGTGACAATGGAAGAGGATATTTATCAGTGTTCAGAGTTCATCTTCCTCTCCTCTTTATTTTTTCTGGCGAGCTGAGATCTGTAGATACTGGACACCAGAACATCATGAGGTGAAACTAGACTAATGGGGTTGGTCTGGTTGTTGTTCTTTGTTATCAAGCATCATGAGATTAAAAACAGACATTCTGATAGAATTATGTTTACGGTCGTACCTTTTTAAGCCTCAAAAATTATTCAGATAAAACAATTGAACTGTTCTCTGAAATTTCTGACTGAGCTGCGGACAGTGGACAGAAATTAAATCAATGAGGAGGGACTGATTCAACATCACAGGAAAGACTGAAGAAAGTGTAATATTAAGTGTATCTTTATAGAAAATGTCGGGTGGTGAATCTTCACCGTGAAACTTAAATCCAGTGCATCACTGTTGTACTGTACTACATTGATGTTCATCACAGCCACAGGGTGGCGATGTGGGGACAGTTTTAACATACTCCATCTAATGAGAAACAGTTGGACATACCTGACATTCATGACACCATTACCACATTACCCATCATTTACAGCCCTCCTCCTATTTTCTGACTTTGTCAGTGGGGTTGAATCTAAAGTGTCAGCAGCTGTTTAAACCCATGCGGCTGCACTGATGGAAATGGATGGGACAGACAGAACAACCAAGGGAGTGAACAGAAACTTACAGCAAAAAACAGAGAAGGTAAAGTTGTCAAGCAGACAGAGGAAAACGAGAGAAGCAAGATAGCGGTGCAGGAGGCTCATTGGACAAAGAGAGACAGAAAGACAGGATCTCCCTCTCTCAATCCAGAGGGAGAGGAAACAAACTGCGTCTGCAGAGAGATGACACAGAGTCAGGGACAGACTGCGGAAAAAGTGTAGAGGCGACAAATTCATCACCAAAAATAGCCAAGTAACAATCTCTGATCTCAGATGGATTCCTGGACCGGCCTGTTATTAATTTATTCAATTCACTGCTCTGTTTGTTATAAGCTCAGTTATCCATCAGTCATTTAAAAAAAACCTGTTACGTCCCCACAAGTCTGAAATCAATATTTTGGGGTCTATACGTTTGGGACTTCTTGGGTTAGGGTTAGGGTTAATATTTGCTCACACAGTATTAAAAAAGATTTCTCAATCATATGAAATATTTTCAAATCTTTAGACAGAGTTTGAGCTTCATTAAACCTCATGACATTACACTGCACAGTGATCGTTACCAGACTTAACTTATAGACATGTAACAGAAAATACAGAAACTGTAAAAACTACAACTACAGCACAGTGTAGTGAAGTGAAACTAACAGGTGCTCACACCAAAAGACTAAAGACACCTCAATCACAAGATTATTAATTGGATGTTCAAAACCCTCAGCAGGTATTTTTGATGATCAAGAAACTCATCATTTGATCTGAAAAATGTGACTGACGTACAAAGGTGACACCTTGTGTCTCATCTCCACAATCCAAAGAAACCTGATTTACTACCAAGTAAGACAATGAAAAGAAACATATTTTCATATCTGACAAAGTTGTTCTTTTTTTTACTTTTTAAATAAGCAGAGAATAGCTGGTGATGAATCTTCTGACCCACCTTGCCGCGCAGCATGGCTTTGACAGCTATTCGGGCTATGAGGTAGGACCAGATGATATGCAGCACCTGAAGGACCAGCAGTAAGAAGTTGAAGAGCCACCAGGACGGGAACGGCCCAACTATGGCCCAGCTCTCAAACATGGTGGAGTTCAAGACCCTGGAAAAACAGCAAGACATGTAATAATTTATCCCAGAGGGAGCAATAAGATACTGAGCTGTACTTTAACCATATAATGAACCTCTCCTAATGAGACCCACTGTGACAGCACAGATTGTAATTCCCATTCAGAGGTCAGTGTTAGTGACACAGATCTACTGTAATGTTAGGTGAGTGGTTGGTGAGGTCATGTCTTTAAATCCATCTGAGTGGCAGCAGGTTGTCAACAACCCCACCGCCACCACACCCCTGCACAGGTATGGATTTCAGTCCAGGTAGCTGCAGCGCAACACTAGCTTTATCACTCATCCACACCAAGACACTGAATATATCTGCTCAGGTTACTTCAGGCAATGACAGGCTCCTATTGTCTGTCTCTGGAGGCTGAGCTTCATCATCCAGCTCTCTGTCAAGGAACAGTCTGAACAGCTCTTTTAGACTGGAGCCTTACAGCAGATCTCTGCAGTGAAATGATGATCAATGTGTTAGTCACACACTGAGGCCGTCCAGGAAGTTGCCTCATCAGATTTACAAACTGGTGGCAGTTTGATTATGTTGTAGTTATTTTGAAACATCAGAGTGTGGTTTTTGTTCATGGGTCACCTGAGATACATTAAAGGAGAGGAGAGTACAGACTGTGTGTTTCTGACCACTGGTACCAATTACAGTTACAGGATATGGCCTGAAGTTACAGTAAGTAATTACACACAGTAATTATGATTATGATGTTTCTCTATTGAAACAGTAAAGAACTGAGCTCAGCTAAAACTAAAATATTACATTCAAGATTCAAAGATTTAATTGTCAGTCTTTTTCAGTATGTATGGTGAAATATATGTGGCGGTATACTCTGAAGGCACTAACATGCTCATGTGCTGTAATAATGATTAACAGTTAAAAAAGAAAAAGAAAAAAGAAAAAAAAGCTAATAAAACAGAAATACTGTATAAATATAATAGTATTAAGATAAAAATTACAGAGAAATGTAAGAACAGTGTTAAAATATTCATATTTTCAGTATATTTTCAGTATGAGAATAATGTGAATTAAACAGTCAAACTGTATAAATAAATCAAACACACTCAGAGACAGTCTGGTCTGTTCAAATATGATTCCTGGTTAACCAGTTTCCCAGAAACACAGATATTACTTTGATGGGAAAACCCAGCATAGAAATATTTCCATTGATTATCAGACAGCAATGAAGTTGCAGGTGTCATGAAGCACTCACCATACTGGATATATAACAAGCCGTGTGATGAAGAAAACCACACTAAACACAATGAAGAGGAAGTCACACAGGCGCTGGTATTTGGCGTAGTTGGCCAGCTTGGCTGCCTGTTCAAAAAAAACACAACACAAATGAAACATTATGATAAGTCTTACGAAGTGAAGAATTTTTTTTCTTATACACATCAACCGTATCAAGTTCGCAGACTCAGATTGTTAATCTCTTTGGATTTCAGCCAAGTGGAAGTGACTGGAAACACTAAACACTAATCACAATTCATCTCTATTGTTTCAGAAAACAGCTGATGTGAAGCAAAAAGGCTTCTGAACAATAAATGTCCTGAGGGAAACTGCTGTCTGTAGAGTACAGTCATAGCTTCCTCTGGCTTTCATGTTGGTTTTACAGAACATTAATGATAATTCCGGTTCAGTGCCAGATGGGCTTCAAAATGTCTCAACACTGGGTTAAGGTTTCACACCAACTCATTACATACACCTCCTTCTTTATCAGAAAACCTGTGAACAAGGTAATAAGTGTTGCAGCCTGGTGGACAGGGTCACTGACAGTTACTCACACAGTGGATGTTACAAAGGCAGACATGGTAATAAAACACCAATCATTGTATAAAAATGGAAATCCACCTTATGGTGTTCTGAGTACAATGTTCAGAGCATCACTGTCTGACTGACCTCTAACAGGAAGTCAGAGGCATCGTGGACACACATCACCAGGCTCCCTACTCGTGCCATGTTGTTGACGTAGGAGAAGCTGATGAGGCCGACTGTGGCCAGGTGATGGATGAACATGATCAGGAAGTCCTGAAATTAAAAAGGCAGAGAGATGGTCAGGCACTGAACTTTTACTCTGAGAGCTTGTTGTGTATTTTTTACCACAACACTGATGATGTTGGTCTGTTCTGCTTCAGAGACCTCTTCAGCTCCACCCTGACCAGGATCACTACAGGAAGTCGTTCAGTACAATGGTTCTCCTCTGTAGGAGGAGAGACTCCTCCTCTGACTGAACAGCCTGTCTTCTAACAGGACAGACTGCTCACCTCTCTGTTTAGTCTGTTTATCTACTGTAGAGGACAGAGGATTTAATTCAATCATATATTATTGACCTTATTCACTGTTTTAGTGAATTATGAGAAGTGGCTGCTCATAGGTCTTTGAAAATATACCAACAACTTGTCTTGTAAGTCAAAACAAATGGCATATTAAATAACTGCCAGCTAAATAAGATAAATAGGGAGTGCAGAACAGATTGAAAGTAGGAACTGCTCTGGGGGTGCAAATAAAGATTTGTTTTAATGAACTGATCCAGTTTGTGGGAGCTGAGAGCAAAGACCTGACTGTTCTGGTTTAGTACTGAATACACAGCAGACATATGAACATAAAAGCTTTTACCGGCACCAGACCATTTACTACTTTATAAATAATACATGAAACCAATTGAACCCTGATGCATTAAAGGTATATGATGTACAATCAGTCACGAGTGTCTGGCACCAACAGAAAATATGAGCTAAAAATAGCAACACACAAGTGAATGCTTTTAAAATCCAGACCTAGTTTCCTGTTAGCATCAACACCACAAAGAAAAAAATCTGTCAGCCCCGCACATCACACCACCGCTGATTATTCACGTCAACTGTCAAAGGTCACAATAAAGAACATGAAGCTGTTAAAACTGCTCAATGTTTGACTTTGTTCCACTCTGGGTGAAGACGTGTCACCGAGGACGGATCACATTTTGTAGCAGCATGAACAAAACTAATACATACTGAATTTCATCACAATCATTTCATCAACAGTAATCACTCAGCAAGAGTAAACAAAAAGCTAAAACTGATCTAAACTAACTTGTTTTATTCAGCCAGACTTGGACAGAGAGAGAGATACAGGTGAAAGATTAACAGTGCAGAGCGACTGAAGACAAACAAACAGAGCAGAGCTGAAGACAGAGAGACATGTGCATCTGACCATGGAGTCATCTGGTCTGACAGCAGCTGACTGCAGGAGTGGACAGGAGGAGGTCTGCAGCAGATCTGGTCCACATGAATACAATTCTCCTCTCAAATTGAGTGGGCTGAGGTCTGCTCCATGTTTCTAACCAGCTTTCTACACACATCTTCTCTAACATGAACAGAGAATTTAATGGTCTGTTAGGACAACATTATGTAACATGTTATGTTTTTTGTTCTCAGACTTATCATTGATACCAGAATCCAGGCTGAGATCTTATGATGGCGGATGTTTAATAAAAACACAAGTTCCAACTCCATAAGCTGAGTCTGTAAAACCAGTGAAGTGCAGCATCCATCGTCACTGCTCGAATAAAATCCTCCTCTGCTTTAATGTGCATGTTTACACACGGTATAGAGCCAGTAATCACAGTGTGACTAAGCTAAAAGGCCTTTATTTTTACAAACACACTCTCACAACTCTACTGAAACAATCAGCTGGACAGGAGTTTCATCAGCTTCATCTGAACATAATGAATCCAGTCAAGCTGCCTCCTAACGTTCAGCTCGACTCCTCCAGCCTCCAAATAAAAACAACTGGCCCATGTTTCCAGTGTCACACTCCAGACGTCTGCAAAATAAAACACGTCTGAAACATTAAGGTGAGTGTCTGTGGCTGCAACTAGCTCCATCATACTCTGCTATTCTGTGGAATTTCTGTAATTCTAATAGAGTTAGGCCTGCTCCATCCTGCAATCACATGACTGTGGCTGCCCTCGTGCTCAAAATACAAGGCATTCACAGACTGAACAGCACCCCCCCCCCCCCCCCCAAAAAAAAAAAAAAAAACATGTGACCCTCCAAAACTAACACAACTGTAAAAGATTGTAACAGAGCAAACGTATATGTCAGGTTCAGTCTTAATGCACTGTGTGTTAATGTTGTGTGTTCTGTGAATATGTTTGAAAAACTTTGCATCTCTCTCTCTCTCTCTCTCTCTCTCTCTCTCTCTCACACACACACACACACACACAGCTCTGCCAAATGAGGAACAATAGACATATTAACAATTGTTAAACAGGGAGTGGCGCCTGTGGAGGATCCAGCAGTGGTGAACTGTTCCTCTCACCTTCCTTTTAATGTCGGTGAACTGGGAGAACATGAGTGACCAGTAGAAGGCCAATTCTGTCACATAGTAGTGGTAAAGGCCGGGGGTCATGACCTGAGGAGACGACAGAGGAAAGCCAGGTTCAGGGACTCAGATTAAAGAAGAATATTAAAGTGAAATCTCCTGTGATCAGAGAGAGAGGATGACATGTGACCAACACTGAGCTGCAGAGCATCCTGGTCCAGTGAATCACCAGGTTACTTAAGCAATAAGACGTGAAAACTTATGGTTTCCTGTGAACTAGACCATGTCTTAAACTGAGATCAGTCTACACTCATTCCCTTTAAGGACATGGACAGAGTGTGAAGGCTTAAATCTCAGTCCTGCTGAATGTTGAGCTCAGTTGGAACCTTGAACATGTTTGAATTTTACAGCTGGAATCTGGACACAGTGAAAATCAAACCTGCAGCTTGAGCTGATAAATGTGACTAGAATCTGAAAAACAGTCTTAACATTAAAGTAGATTCTCAGAAGTCTTTTATAGAGCTCCTGGTTACATCCCTGAACAGCTAATTTATTTAACAGTTTTGAAGGTTCATAGCAGTATAAAACCTTTTATCAGACATATATAACTTAATATTGCAATTATAGTCCAAGACTGGTAGTGATATCAATATTTTAAAAATATGACTATAGCATAATATCAGTGAAGAGTGATTTTTTAAAAAGATAAATGCATAACATAACACACACACAAGATTAATTAATTATTTTTGGCATTTTTGCCTGACAGTGGACAGTCTTGGGTTAAACTGCGATGAAGATCGATACTGAGCAGTTTGTCTCTGTTGAACCAACAGTGTTACAGTTTTCTACATTACCTTCAACCTAGTTTGACATCTCACTACATAAAAGAACAAGAACAACATAAACTCTGATACTGCAAAGAGAAATCAGATCAAACCAGCTGATTTACAGATTTATTGGTCTAACTCTAGCTGTGATGTTGTAAGATGTTAGAAACCACAAGCCTCTAGAAGAGCTTCAGTGCTCCTTGGTATTAATCCTACAAATCTCTGGACTTCTACTGGAGGGATGAACATATATCATAGAATAAACACATCAACACCAGACTTCTATAGGATATTCTCTCAATTGGTGTTTTGAAGAAGTTGGTGGAGAGCGCTGTCTGACTCATTGGTCCAAAACCTCCCACAGGAGTTCAGTTCGGTTTAGATCTGGTGACTGTGAAGGCCACAGCATCTGATTCACATCATTTTAACTTTCATCAAAACAGTCAGTGAAGCTTCCTGCTGTATGAGGACACTGTCAGCTGTTTCTCTGCTTTAGTTTGTGACCCATCTGTATAATACAGTTTACTGCCCTGAAGTTTAACAGAGTACATCCTGATGTGGTCTGGCAGAATCAGAGATGTTAAAGGGAAATATAACACAGTGTAAACTGTATGAGCAGTTTCTGTTGTGTTGTGGTTTATATCATCATATCTCTAAACTCTGATGGTTGATATGAGAGTTAAATACACATCTTTTAAAGTGATAACAATACTAGTAACACTAATAACTGCTGAGCACCATGAGTGGAAATGTTGATTTAGCACATGTAACAAGCAGATATCATGTATTCAGCATACTCAATAGATATTTATTCCAGCAATTAAGATCACAGCTGTCCTTCTATAGACCAGTGAGGTATACATTAATCTATATGAATAGACTCTCTGATATAATACAAGTCCGACTGCATTTTATGACACATTATCTTTTCTAGAGGAGCAGGAAAAAGGCAGTGAAGTCAAAGTAAATAGATACTGACATGAATCTGCTCCAGGGAGAGGAAAAAAGTCAACACATGGATAACTGCACAAACTCATATAGTCCAATACAACAGCCCTACAATAAACGTTCAGATGTTGGTTCGGCTTGGAGGTTGATGTCTGAGGCTGTGGTTGTTGTGCTGAACTTCACTATAGATTACACAGAGAGCATTAGTGCTTCATACCTGATAGGGATAACCGTACCAGCAGTGCCTGGTATCCCACAACCATGGGGACTGAAAACAAACAACAAACAATCAGTGACCAATCAAATATTATCATTAAAAGAAGAAACTATGATACAAAGTAATTTCCGTTCTATCACAGTTTAAAAACTCGAACTGAGAGCAGACTCACCTGCCTCAGAAACTGGAAGCCATAGGTAAATATGCACAAATAAAAGGTAAACCTCCACCTATAAGAACAAGAGAGGGAATCATAACCAAGGAAATAAAACTGATTTCAGAGGGAAACTACATCAAACGTTAAAAATCAAACATACATTTGACCCTAACCATTACAACACAAGATGCCATAACCTTTACTCTGATCCTCAGTCTAAATCCAGATCAGAACAAAAACCTAAACTGTTCTCAATCTGATGGTCTGAGACTCAGTCCTGTCCTCACAGAGATACAGATACTACAACACACACAGTGTGCTCAGCCCTGCAGAGAGGTTAGAGGTGAACACAGAAGGCTTTCACCTACATGCTCTCACAGAACTTGGTGTGTGTGCTGGGTTTGTCCTGGTTCCTGCGGTGTCTGAACCAACGCTGGACCTTTCTTGCCTCCCAGTCCAGCTGCTTGGACAGGCCGTCCAGATGGCGAGAGTCTGGATTCTGTGCAAAGAAGAAACAGCAAATAACTTCAGTTTGTATGACGGAGCCAGCAGGGATGAAAAAAGCTCTGTCATTATATTGTAATATCCAGTCTGTGCATTCGCACACTGCAGTTTCACAGCTCACTCTTGAAGCTTCAATGTTTCAGACTCTCAGAATAAAAAGCTGCAGCAGCATGTGAAGTCGACAAACTCAGAAATTATTGGTACTGTTATTATTTCACAGAAAACTTCAAACCGGACAGGGGTGAGATATTTTTAGCTAATGTTACAAATCAGGACAGATGTGTTCAGCTCAGAGGTGAAAATTAATAATCAAGAAAACAGTGATTTCATGACAGAGCAGGTTTCTGTTGGAGTGTTTAATGCAAATATCTGATTTTATCTGCTGATTTGATGACATCATCAATCCAGCATGGGATCATGGGAGTTGTTGTTTTCATCGCTGTTGAGATTCCTTCAGTTTTCACTGTTCGGGAGTTTTTACCAGGAGCTGAATCGTTCCCCTCTCCAAAACAAACTGGTCCAGTGAATAAAACAGTTTCACATTAGAAATCAGTGTTACCTGATATTCTTTGGCAGATACAGGACGTCAGGAGGAGCCTGAGAGAGAAGCTATTTACTCAGCTTGTTTTTCTATGATAACTTCAGATCCAGATGACTAAAATCCTTCATCCACTTAAAGGTTACTGTTCTAGGGTTATAAAAAGTGATGGTGACATGACATGAAACGGTAATAAAGTTAGCTGGACATATTTTAACATCCAGTGATCTGACTGACAGTAGGTGCTTCTGGAAAACTCTAAATCTTCAGCTCGAGTCGTCTGACGACATGAATAATTGTCAGATGTTACATTTCCATCACATGTATAATATGGATGTAGATGACTATTACTGACACTGATAAATGCTTCTTTAAAATACAAAAAAGGAAAGTAGTTGTCAGAAGAGAAGTCCAACCTTTGTGATGGATGTAAACACTTTCTCCAGCACTGCATTGGGCTGAGCTCTTCTAGCAATGCCTGGTTGAAGGTGGAGACTCCGGGCACAGGCACTGGCAATAAATCTGTGGCAGAGGTGGAGATGTAAGAAACAAAGGGTCACACTACACACTTCCTACTACACACTACACATGAACTCTGAAAGGAAAACCTACAGAACCTGATTGTAATGAGGTGATGCATTCAATCAGTGATCATATAACAAACATTGGGGTTTCAGGGTTCCTTCACAAAGAACTCAAGAAAATATACATGAGTATGAAAATATTTTAAAGTGACAGATTGTTTATGACATCAGGTGTCATCATGGGTTTCTGACCAGTCATTTAAAAGGGTTAGGGTTAGGGATGGTTGTTGGCCACAGAATTCAAATGGAAAAAAACTCAATAAAGTACTAATACTGCTGCTGCTGCTGCTGCTACTACTACTACTACTACTACTACAGTCCACTACATTACAGTAACATCTCATCACCTGTCAGTGAACGTATGATAATTTGATGCAACATATCGACCGACAGCTCAGGTCTGAGTCTGGTCTGAGCTTATGTTGATCACTTACAGCTTCAGGTTCATAACTGGTTCAGTCAAATGTCAGTTATTTTCTCTCTGTGTACCAACAGCCTGTCATTGTACATCGCATGTTTCCAGCAGGAAAACAGAGACAGACCATGTGGTTAATGTGTTGCATTAGCCTGGTGAGCTAACAGCAAGTAATGGATGAAATGCAGCACCAAGCTGCTGAAGGGGAGCTTCTGAAAATCCCCAGTGATTCCTCGATGTCTTCTTCATTATGGGAACATTATGACCTTGAATGACCCCTGCCCTGCCTGTAGGTCTGTTCTGCATTATGACTGAACAGCTGAGAGAGAGGCTCTGAGTTTACACCAAACGTTTATTTGATTAAAGTCAGAAAAGCTGTGCTGTGTGGGTTTGTTATGGCCATAAATATTTATTTGTGAGAAAGTCTCCTTCTGTGTCCAAATAAGGCAAACATCCTTTCCTTTAAGGAAGAAACAGCTCAAACATCAAGTCCAACAAGGGCTGGTAAACTCAGCTGTGACTCGCCCTCAGTCTGGTTTAGTATTAAAGATCCTGGTTCACACCTCTACTCTGCAATAACAGGTGATACATTGACCATCAACAACAAAATATCTAAGTTATCAACAGACACAAATCAGCAGAAACACAACCATGTTTCAGTGCTGTGTTTTTGATCTGACCACTGGCCTACTGAACATCTCCAAACATATTTTAATATCTACCAGCACAGCTAAATACATACTGTCTGAACTATCCCTTTAAATACTGTTCTATTGTCAAGCAAAATCAAGAGACCCAATAAATCATTTACAAGTCTGTGCACTGTCAGTGTGGCTGCACAGAAAGTCTAAGAAAAACAGTCCTTTGGTCTGAACCAGTGAAATCTACAACATATTTCTCCAAACAGGAGAAACAGGAGAGTTTCTCTGAGGCTGACATCACAGAAACTTGTAGTAGGTTTGTTTCTTCTTCTGCTTCAGACGGTGAGTCAGCTCAGAGTTTAGAGAGTCAGATATTCATGCTTCTACTACACACGAGGATAAATAAATAAACAGAATGGTTCATGAACAAAATGAAAACTGAGTGAGTGACTTTAAGTGTCTCTTCATCCTGTTATCTATTAATGACTTGCAGTAAAACTCAGGTCACCTCCAGAGGAAACTCACACAGTATAACACATCTTTATACAGACTGCAGAGTAAATAGTTTGGGGGTGAACTGTAAATCTGTCATCTGGCCATGAGCCTCAGTGTTAAACAGGAATTCAAACTATGTTCAGACTCTGACTGAAACAGACTGTTGAGGGAAATGAGTCAGCGAGTGGAGATAAAACCCTCTTTCAATCTGAACTGTGTTACTGCATCATGTGATCAAATAGCTCTCAGATTACAGCAGATTACAACAAACTACAGAAGACTACAACAGATTACAGCAGAGTACAACAGATTACAGCAGACTACGTCAAACTACAACAGATTAGAACAGGCTACAGCAGGCTACAGCAGACTACAACAGACTACGACAAATTTCAGGGACAAAAGATAACTTTGCTGTTTTATCACTGTGTGGTAAATATTGATAGTAAAATGTAAAGGCTATGGAATAACGACACCATCAGAGTAAAGTGCACCTGCCTCTGCACAACCTAAATAGAAAGAAGACAGTGCTTTTGTTTTTCGTGGTAGGCATCTGCAGCTTCCCTCGATAGTGGAAATGGTCGAAACCACAGTAAAACAAGAGTAAACTTCAGACGGGTATTTACTAGCAGCCAGAAGTAAACAGATGATTTATTGTCTGTTTGACCTTACTAAAATCAGCAGTGGTGAAACTTTCTATGATCTTCTTCGCAACAGCAGCACCAACATTAAAACCACTAGGAAACACTGAGGGACAGTTTTCTGTTGCCACTTGTGCACAACATGCCTCCTGTATAAAGATCAACCAGGAGATACCAGAGGAAAGAACAACAGGTGTGTTTCTTCTGATCCATATTTAGACAAGGCCCTCTCTTGGTGTTTTGGAAACTTTTTCATATGCTTCAGTCTAACACCGGTGAGAGCAAATGTCTCATAGGTGCAGAAACACCTGTGATGTCAGCTAATGATAAAATGGCTGCAATTCAATGTGTGAATCTTACCTAGTGCTGCTTTAAACCTGATATAATAAGGTTCTTCTGAAATACTTAACCCGTACTGAACTGTGGTAAAATCCTCTTTATAAAATCTCTTTTGTCTCCAGCTGTGTACAAGCAGTTTTCCTGGTGGGAATCTGACACTCACTACAGAATAGTCTCAACCATTGTGTTTCACCACGCAAAGATGAAAAAAAAGGAAAAACTCTGAAAAACAAAAACTAGTGCCTTTTGTTTGATGTAAAACCACTCACTCTTCTTTCCCTGTTTTGTTTTTCTCCCTGTAAAAACCAGATTTACCTCTCAGCGCTCTGTTCTGCTTGTCCTGATGTGACTGTGAGTTTAAAGCAATGACAGGTATGTGGCTGGGTTGTATAACTCTCACATGGTCCAAAGCAGGGAGCAGATTTAACCTATATATATGACAGAGTTATCTCAATCCTACATCTGATTATATGCTGTTTAAGTGCACCCTGAGCATAAAACAGTTTTAACAAGCAGAGCCAACACAGAGCGATTAGTGTTTGGCACTTTGATCATCTTAAAACTCAAAGGTGGCACAGATTCAGTTTCTGAGTTTGATTCACCCTGAACTGACTCAGTAGTGAGGTATCAGCTCTCTAACAATCTCTCTATTAAACTCTCACCACATCACATGGCTAAAAGCTAAAAGATGAGCTGACGTGACACAGATACAGACTACACTCTAGGTTTATCTTGTGAGCACAGGCCTTTCAAATTTATGACAAACAGGAGGGTGAATCGACAGAAATACCCAACACAAGCCTGAGCCTGCAGTGATAGTCTAACCCTAACCCTAACAGCAGCAATCTATTTCTGTTAAATGTCAAAACATCCCTGTTCCTTGTCAGTGCTCCAACATACACAAAGGCTGTTCTCTATGGGACCGGCTGGTAGTCCTGATGATGAGCTACATTCAACCTGAACACTGGAGAAAACCTCCAAGAGTCGAGGCCTGGTCTGTCTGAAGGCCTGGCTCTATTCACAGCACAGAACTGTGGCCTTCATCTGAACTGCTCAGTTAAAGGCTTGTTTCAAAGTTACCAGTTAAATGGAAGAAAAGTGAGTGGCAGTGGCAGATTATGATGACAATGAACAGAGCACTGAACAAAGGAGGAAGTTTAATTTACCAGATCAGTCTCAGCCCTGCTTTAGACAGAATACCATGAAGTTAGTTTATGAGGAAACAGTCACAACAGGCAACAACAGATTACAAGTCTGACTGCTCATAATAATCTCACACACATCTCAGTTTGTAGTCTGAACACAGTTTAACTCATGACACGGCTTACAGAGCTCACACACATTAAACAGCCTGGCTGCTCCATCTACACAGTCAGAGCCAAGAGCAAAGCAGTGATTATGACAAAGCAAGAAGAAACTGGTCTAGAAGAAGGGGGGCGTGCTCAGGCTGAGGAGAGCCGTCACATTAGTCAGAGAGAGGAATTACCTGCAGGTAAACGAGGAATCCTGCTCCATGATTACAAATGCTGCCTTTCCAGGACAAACACTTTAGAAAACAGATGCTGGTGAAATCTAAGACTCTGAAAACTATTCTTCCTGAATGACAGAACTGAATTATCTCATCTTTAGGGCATGTTGTCACAGACAATAGCTGTCTGAGATTAAAAACTACAACAAAGGCTGGAAACCACAGCAGGTTGTGTGTCTGCAAAGAGTTCACTGCTGAAACATTTAAATCGTCTGAAACAGCTGAAATACAAACTCTGAGAGAAATAAAACTGCAGTTAAAATCTAAGTGCTGAGAGGAGAGTGTCAGTTTAAATGTAAGCAGATGGAATAAATTTGTATCAACAGTGGAGACTGTTTTGGCTGTGGAAATGGTTGGAAGCTGAGACTAACAATCATTTTCATTAGTGATTAAAAAGCAGATTGTCTCAGAAAACAGTGAAAAAGCCAGAGGTGGTTTATCCATATTTCTTATTCCATTTGACTCAAAGATACTCAGTGTACTAGCTTATATGATCAAAAAAATCAAATCCATTAAATCCTCTCATTTCAGAAACTAGAACCAGGGGAACTGTTTTAACATTTTTGCTTAAATGACTAATTGACCAAAAAGGATTCATTGGAAATTAAAATAACTGCAGATGACTCTTCTGAGGATTGATTCATCGCTGCAGCTCTAGTTGGAAAGTGTTAGTGTACACACTGAGCTTAAAGCGTTCTGTCAGGTGTGCTGTTAAAGATGGGAGAAAGCTAAAAATGATGTTGTTGAGAAAACTGAAAACTCAATCAGATTAAGTCAATTCAGGTTTAAATTCTGGGAAGAACCTGAACCGTTAATTCATGTCTTTGACTGGTTTCTCCTCCATGACAGCAGCAGGTGCTGTGGGATTTAGAGCCAAGGTGATAGAGAAAACAGGATTTCTCAGAAACAAAGCTGAAATTATTCAAACTGGAGGACGTAATATAAACCTATGTTACACCATCCAGAACAGACCTGCTGTGTTTCTTTGTTTTTTCAGTAACATTAAAGACATCATTTAAAGAAAAAATTAAAACAGGAATTTAAAAAACTTCAATTTGTGAAGTAGCAACTGCTCCCACAGCAGAGGAAAGACAGAACGTAATCAGGATCACACCATTTATCAAAATCTGTTTGTGGCAGAATGTGTCTGAGAGAAAAAACCATCAAAACTGTGTGACTGCAGACACATTAACACTGTGTGTGTGTGTGAGATATAAAGTACAGTGTGTGTGTGATATAAAGTACAGTGTGTGTGTGTGATATAAAGTACAGTGTGTGTGATATAAAGTACAGTGTGTGTGTGTGATATAAAGTACAGTGCGTGTGTGTGATATAAAGTACAGTGTGTGTGTGATATAAAGTACAGTGTGCGTGTGATATAAAGTACAGTGCGTGTGTGTGATATAAAGTACAGTGTGTGTGAGATATAAAGTACAGTGTGTGTGTGATATAAAGTACAGTGTGTGTGTGATATAAAGTACAGTGTGTGTGTGTGATATAAAGTACAGTGTGTGTGTGATATAAAGTACAGTGTGTGTGTGTGATATAAAGTACAGTGTGTGTGTGTGATATAAAGTACAGTGTGTGTGTGATATAAAGTACAGTGTGTGTGTGATATAAAGTACAGTGTGTGTGTGATATAAAGTACAGTGTGTGTGTGTGATATAAAGTACAGTGTGTGTGTGATATAAAGTACAGTGTGTGTGTGTGATATAAAGTACAGTGTGTGTGTGATATAAAGTACAGTGTGTGTGTGTGATATAAAGTACAGTGTGTGTGTGTGATATAAAGTACAGTGTGTGTGTGTGATATAAAGTACAGTGTGTGTGTGATATAAAGTACAGTGTGTGTGTGATATAAAGTACAGTGTGCGTGTGATATAAAGTACAGTGTGCGTGTGCAGAGAGTCGAGCAGGAAGTGAAGCTGTGTGTGATGTTTTTCTCTGATAAATAAATTAACGAGGCCGTTGGTCGGTTGGTCGGTCAGAGCGTGGAGCAGTGACGGAGTAAACACTCTCTGATAACATCACCCATCAGGCTGAGCTCAGTCTCTAACCCTCTCAGAGGGACAGGTACCTGAGACGGCTCAGCAGCTCTGATATCTGACTGCTCCTTATTTACAACTTGACTGTGTCTGATCCAGACAGAGAGAGCCTGATGCTAATTCAGATTTACAGGAATATTTAAACCACACAGACCAGCCAGCCCTGTTGATGGTGTAGACTACTGGTGTAGAATTTAGACTTCTGCAGGTGTAGTTCCTGATGTGCGTTTGTGTTTGTTGTCAGACAGCTATAGAGAACATTTACATCAAGGTCCCATGATGCCAACAGCCTGATGGTGACTCCTGGGCTCTCTTATCATTCTGTGACCTTTGATCCAATAGCTTTTTACAGCCGTGTGGTTTGACTGAGATATGTCAGTGACCACAGCTGCCTCATGTTATATTTGATAATCAAACATGTAAAGGCCAACACAGATTAATATCAGAGCTGATCTAAGGTCTGTTCATTTTAATCATGTACACTGTTCTTGTACTCACAGTCACAGTCTCACTGACGTTAGGGAGGTTAGACGGATAAAATCTCAGATGATATCATTTCATAATCTCTGCATCAGTATGCATCAGGATTTGCAGCATTTTACATGAAAACCAACTGAAATCCTCTTTATCAAGACAATACATTACAACCAGAGGAGAACAAGGTCAGCTAATCCAGGATAATGAATCAATTACCTGATCAATCAAACTACTTCAGCACAAAGATCATATACAGTCTCATTATATCATCATACTGACTGAAACCTTTATCCTCTTTCATATCTCTACTGATATTATATCACCCTTCTTATATTTTCCATATCCTGGCGTTCTGTATGTGACCTCAACACTGAGCAAACAAAAACTACAGCTACTGTTTAATGAAGCAATGACAGAGTGTAAATGTTACATAATGGATCTAATAAAGAATTAATCATGATTACATTCAACAGCAGTAACATAAAGAGTCTGATCTGAAACAGGAGTTAGGTCCATACATACAGGCTGGTATGGAGATGACAGTCTCCTCTTTTCTCCTGAAGGTAAGAGTATGATGCAGACCTCCATCACACATGTCTGTCAGGATTTACAGAAAGAAGAAATCTCCCTGAACACATCACCAGCTGAAAATACTTGACTGACACGTTGAGTAAAGTTTGGTGTTGAGTGAAAACCACCATATCAGGTCATTCAGTGCAGCAGCCAAAATTTCAGTCAGTGAATGAGTGAATGTGGTTTTCCTGTTGTGAACAGCTGGTGAGTTCAGGGTCTGCCAGTTAAAACTGGTGTCAGAGTGTTTGTTTAACTGGAGTCATTTAGCTGAAGCTCAGGGGTCTGTCAGATCTGATCTGTACACCCCTCGTCCTCTCAGACCAACAGACTAAACCGCACCAACACCTCCCACAGAGAAATCAGAGAGATGTTTAGAGGAATCAGGATTTCCAGGTGTCACAGTCACAACTCCCTGTCGGTGACACCACACTGATCACTGACACCCTGAGATTGCCTAATGTGGAATTCCTCTGCTCTCTGTCTTATCAGGGTTATAGTAGCATGTTGGAGCTTATCTTTGTTTGAGGAAGAGGGTCAGGTGAGTAAAGAGAAAACTTCAGCACATCTCAGCTCTGCAGTCAGAGCAGTGAAAACTGACTGCTCTGGTTTGTCCAGGCAGAAAAAGCCTCCAGGACATATCTTCCTGGTTGTGTAGTGAGGCCTGCAGCTGGCTGCCGTCCAGATGTGTGCCAACCCAGGCTGTACCTGTATGTCAGGATGTGACTGCCTGGCCTGAATAACAGCTGAGCTCTCAGGCCTGGATATATAACCTGATGATAATGACTGTGAGATGAAGCAGCAGGTGGAGAGGACAGACCCTGAACCTCTCTCTGACACTCAGTGGTCAACAAACCAGCCTCCATTTTCACAAACATCTGAGACAACACTGTACAAAGATGTGTCCCTGCAAAATGTTTAGCTGCAACAGTGCTGCGTTCACGTGCAGTTAGGATGTTTCAAAGTCAATTTGTTCACACACTTGTCTTTAAAGTAGAGGAGCGAGATAACACAGTGGAGTCAGACAGTAGTTTTGTTGTGTACGTTTGTTAAAGAGTCTGTAAAGCCCTGAGATAACACACAGTTAAAACGATACTGGTCCTCCCATCATTCATCTGCTGTGAAAAAAAACATCCGTTAAAGTGATTTGGGGGAATTTCCCTCACTTACATGAAAACAGCCGACATGAGCGGTAAATACGAACCTCTCGAACACTATCCGGACGGCGAAGATCCCCAAGGCGAGCGGCAGGGCAGTAAACAAGTGCCCAGCTTTAGGATACTCCACCCCGGGCGCTGGGTCTGCCAGATCCGCCCAAGTTACGTTGTGTGGCAGCCAGAACCTCTCGTTCCAGAACCAGGCTGACAGAGCCGCCATGTTGGTCAGTGTCCTGTCCCGGGTAGACTCAGAGGAAAGCAGCTTCTTTTCCGACAGAAACGATGTGTGAAAGTTGTCGAGTAGCTCTCCTATCCCCGCGCCTCTTCTCTGATGACTGAACTCAACTTTACCGCACCAGCGTCAATGGAACCAGCTCAGGAGATACACTTCCGGCTCAGATTTCAAAATAATGT
Source organism: Lates calcarifer (assembly GCF_001640805.2). Lineage (NCBI taxonomy): Eukaryota > Metazoa > Chordata > Actinopteri > Centropomidae > Lates > Lates calcarifer. Next base: position 27,807,299 of record NC_066844.1, on the reverse strand, counting down.
CCAAAAATATTCGCTGGTTTGTTCAGGCAGCGTTTTAATGATATTGTTGTTGTTGATATAGTATTTCCACTGCCAGGGTTGGGTGACAGTTACGGCCGTAGTGGTGTGTGTGTGTGTGTGTGTGTGTGTGTGTGTGGGTGGTGGTGGTGGTGGTGTTGGGGGGGGGGCGTTAGGACTGTTAATTTATAATTTAGAAGTAATCAGTTTACAAAAAGTAATGGACACACAGTGAACCTGGGCCTGTCTGGACTACTGAGGTCTGGGATTACTGAGTGATTACCTGGTTTACTCATCCAGCCATGATAAAGACTGACAACCAGATCCTCTCATTGTTTTCATGTAACTATTTCACACTTTTCACAATTTTGACAGTGAAACAGCCCAGCTTCCTGTTCGTCACCGCTGACAACAGTTAACTTGACGGGTCTTGACTGCCGCCCTGAGATGAGGACTGGATTGAGGAAGTGAAGGAGTGCCTCCTCCCTCTGTGAAGGGATGGGTTCAGAGCATGCATGACATGACATCCACTTATCTGCTGTTTGTCTGTCAGAGGCTGAACTCACACACGGTAACATTCAAGTTTAAATTAAATCCTACGCTGAGAGATTTTAACATCTTCTGCTCAGTAACCCAACAGACAGTTATCTCTGTAGGACCTGTGTCAGAGGTAGGTGAAGCTGACATTGGTGATGGGACTCGCGATAAAATGGCGCACTCACGTGGTCAGTGGGTGTATTACAACTTTATATTGTCAACGAATATTAGGTAACCTGTGTCAGGCTCATCTGTATCTGACAGGGTCATCGTGTCAATGTCATGGAAAACAGGGAATTATCAGGGCTTAAGAAATAGGTTAATTTACAGTTTCCTGCAGCAATGGCAGTAAATTAATCTTTGAAAGTTGATGCAGTTTTACAGGTGACCCAGTGTTTATTATTTACAAACACTCTGTTGGTACAAAGGCAGTGTTGGAGAAAACTGTCTCTCTACACCCTCTGATTATCAGGACAATACCATACTGCAGGAAGTAGTTGTGTATGTAATGATCAGAATGATGAGGAAAAGGAAAACAGACTGGTTGGTAAGGAGTTCATCTTACAGGAAGATAATGATTCAAAACATTAGAACAGAACCAGATGAAGTCTTCAAATGATGGAGGACCAGTCAGACTGAAACCACATGGAGCTGGTTTAGAGATGAACTGGACAGAAGGTGAAAGCAAAGCAAAATGCAGGTTGCTGAGTGCAGGTTGCACTCAGTAAATACCATGACCTAGTTGACTGAGAATAACCCTAACCCACAGATATAAAGAGGGGGTGTCCTAAAGCTTTAGACTGGTAATATACATTGCACTGTACTGAAACTGTGTTCATTTCAAACATGCAAACTTTGAAGCAGAGCTCACAATGGCTGAAATATGATTTGTCATGTTTTGATTTCAGCAGCACCACAATGGTTTAGTGTTTCAAAAAGAGGCATCCCTCCATCTGTGTGGTGAAGCATGGATGAGGCAGCTGCAGCTCTGTCCATCGTCTAATTATAGATGGACGTTTGCCCCTTTGGAGTGTGTTATTATTAGAAATCTCACAGGGCAGTTGACTCAATAACTATGCAAGGGATTTCAGCAGGGGAATCCAATATTAAACAAGTGGTAAATGATGTAACTTCACAGTCCAAGACATCACTGAGGAAATGAGCTGATGAACATAAAATATGAACAGATCTGAAGGATCAGAGGACATGTATGGAGAGGACTTTTACTGAAGTGTTGTATAGATTGGAAAACTGGCTGAGGAGAGTATGCATACTAGCATTTCATGGCCAGAGGAGGACTAGCCTACCCCTTGTCTTCACTGCTTTCTTTAGGTGATCCACAGTGCCTTACAGGGACTGAGCACTGATGGGACACATTGGCATATAGTGACGGACAGATGGCTGTTGATGAAGACACACTGGCGTCTTGCATTTTAATATAATGCAGAAATCCCCAGTGATGTTTTCAAATAAATCGACAGAATACTAAACTCTTGTTAATTAATGAACAGTGTAGGTTTTTTAAATATGAAGTGATCCATAATCTTGCTGAATTAATTTCCACTGGTAATCCATACTGAAGCACACAGCCATCACCTCTGACTGTGACTGAGGCAGGACGTGGCCTTAAAGAAAGGTTGAAGCAGACGCTGTAGAAAATGGTAAAGGTGAAGAGTTTAGAGTGGCAGTGTGGTTGAGCTCAGGTCAGGTTACAGAGAGGCTGCTGCTCACAGTGTATGAGTGAGTGTGTCCTGCAGCAAGTTCAAAAGAAAACACTGAAAACACAAAGTAAATTAGTTAAATAATTTATTCCAAAATAAATCTTAAGTAATCGCTTATATCTGAAGAAGTCTCACAGAGAAGCAGCACAGTGGGAGCGGTGACTGTTGCGTGTTCAGTGCTTTGTTTAACATACATGTCAGTGAAAAGGGCGGGTTAAGGCACTTTCACCTCAGACATGATGAAACATTTCAAACATTCAGGTCGGGGTTTGTGTATTGTGTAAGGCAGAGTAACTCGAATTCTTCAAACTTTTAAGACTCAGTGGATTTATGCAACATTTAGTGACGTATGTTTCTAATGAGTAAGAACAGAGGCAGCGACAAATTTCTGTCAGTAATGTAATAGCAGCAGCTCAGGTAGACAGAGTGTTCTCTACTCCATCTTTTTCTCTGTTCAAGACTCAAACAGGAGAGCAGTCAGGGTTAGGCACAATCTTCAACTAACCTGTCCCCCTTTATATTTCTATTGTTAAAGTCCTTTCCCAACCTCATGTCAGTCCTCTACATGTGCTCTGGGTGGTTCTGCAAACATTTGATGAACTCTGTGACTGGGTGGCCGTTGAAGCAGATCTGGTAAACAGCAGTGAAAAGAGGAAACCTGCAGAGGTGAAATTATTATTTTATAAAGATGGGAATTATTAGTGTAGGCCGACATGTTGGGAATTACAGTAAATTCACTTTCTTTCTTGAGTTAGATGGGAATATTTACTCCACTCCCACCATTTCCAGTGATGTTTAAAAAGCAAATGAGCACATTTCTCAAAATTTCAAACTATTCCTCTAAATAGACTGTAGCACAATGAAACTCCATTAAATCCCAACTGAAAACACAAAACCCTGACATTTATCAGTCATCAGTCAGAAATCCTTTAAAAAGTCCAAATATGTCCATGTTTAAATAAAATAAGAGACAAACTTACTTGTCCACCATGTTTTTCTGTTTCAGGATTTGATGGACCTCAGTTGCAGTTGCTGGACCTTGAAGCTTCTGACCGTTCAGCAGCTCATTCTCTAACTGCTCAATGGTCTAAACACAGAGATGTTTGGTTTTCCATCATGATGGTTTTCATAGGAAGCGAGTGACAAACAGAAACACAGGAGAGAAAACTCTGTTCCTCATACTTTGCCTGTTTTGGCGAAAGCTTCCCCGATCTTGCGGTTGCGTCCACCATAGCAGGTTGTGATGAGGTCAGCGATGCCGCAGCTCTCCAGGAAGGTGGAGGGGGAGACAGGGCAGTTTGTGCAGAAGACCTTGGCAAAGGCGATCATCTCCATCAGGCCGAGACGAATCACCAGCAGCCTTGGTGTTGTCCCCGAACCCCAGGCCATCGCAGAACCCTGCTCCTACTGCTACAATGTTCTGCACTCACACATGAAGAGGAGATGCTGCTGTTACTGAACAACACTGTTCACATGGTCGGGGTAGTAATCATACTCCTGTTTAGATGAGAAAGAAATACCTACATACATCATTTATACTCCACTACAGACTGGTGTCTGGCAGCAAATTCTGTTCAGTTATCTCTTTACTGCTTTTCATACATACACACACTCAGTTGAATATTATTAAAATATTTACAGTGAGTATTTCTTTGGACCAATACTGCACCTTGTAAACAAGCAGTTATCTGAAGGAATACAGACATCTGAACTAAAACTGAATTTAAAGTGAAATTTCAGTAGATACCCACAAATATTCAATTACAAGAAGATTATCTTGTAAATTTCTCTGAAGCATCTTTTCCACCATTACAACTTTTTATGACTGTTTAAGTGTATTTTTAGCTTCAGCGCAGACAAGCTGAAAATGCTGCCAGTGCTCAGATTATTGTGAAAGTTAAGAGGATTAGATCAGTTTGGTTGGAGGAGAAAGTCAACCTTGAGAGCTCCACAGATCTCCACGACGTCAGACTCTCCCACCACGGTCACACGGAAGTTGGTGGTCTGCATCAGCTCCTTCAGCATGGACCCGTGTGTTTTGTCTTTGCAGCCTGAGAACAAAAATAACAAATGAATCATCATCAGTTTCCTTTGTGCAACAATGGAGAAGTTCACTCTGTTATAGACAATGACTGTTTGTTCTGAGAAACACCAAGAAAATCAGACCATACTGTTCTGTACAAAATAAACTTAAAATGTGAGGATGCCATGTCCTGTGTTGTATCCTGAGTACTACATTGATGTCTGACTGACTGCACAAAGTCACATTCTAGACCTGGGCTAATCCACTAGTCAGATGCCTCTCAAATGGACAGTCCCATAATCTTTCAAATTGAGTAAAATGATTAGAAACATATGAAATCAGGTCAGTGAGACCAGTACACTCAGTATGGATCAATATCGTTTCATTAAATTAGACTTAGACTTAGACGGACTTTACTGATCCCTTTGGGATGACTCCCTCGGGGAAATTACGTAAGTCTAAATATCCAGTACTGTCTCGTCACGCTGTCCACCACAGAATTAGTCTCACTTGCAACCATTACGTACACCCACATACGATGGATATCATTTAAGAGTTAACTCCATACCGATGGTGGTTTCACAGAACTTCTCATCAGCGACCTCGTTGGCAATGTTTGCTCCCATGAGGACCGTCATGGTGATGCCCAGTTTCCCTCGGATGACCTCTGAGATCAGCTTCAGACCCTCTGGACCCGCATCAACACCCTGCAGCAGACAGAAAACCACAAGACTCACAGGAGAAGATCAGAGAGCGTACGTCCTGTTCCAGAGAAACAAAACTCCATCATGGTGCAGTATGTAATATTTTGATGAGGAGGACGTTACCTTGATGAGAGACATTCCTACAGCATCCTTCTTAATGTGGTCTTTGATGGTGTCACACACTCTCACAATGAACTGGTGAGGGACCACAAAGATCAGGATGTCGGCTCCTTTCACAGACTCAACCAAGTCTGGAACGGCCAACTGAGGAAGAGAGAAGAAACATCATCAAACACAGAAGAACAAACAAGATTTACATGGACTTTAGTCTCCTCATTACCACGAACATTTTGGTGCTCACCACGTTGGGGGGCAGCTTGTGACCGGGCAGGTACTTTACATTTTCATGGTCTGTGTTGATGATGTCTGTGAGTTTGCGGCCATTCACCATCTCCTCAAACACCCACATGTTCACTGTGGTGTCAAACTTGTCATACTTAGCTGCGTTGGCGCCCACAATCTTGGCAATGGCAGAGCCCCTGTGGACACACGACAGTGATTATTCTGGTGTCAGGACAGTTGAACTCACTGTTTCCCAGAAAAGGATGAAACCTGTCACTGTTTCTCCTGTGAAATGGAAACTATACATGGATTTACATGAGATTAATACTGGGCTTTTCTCAGTTGTGACTTGGCACTGCAGTGATTTTAGAAGAAAAAAAAATATATATATATGTCATATTGTCCAGTCTAGGGTATGACAGGGAAATACATTCACTTATTCATGTACATATTTACAGAATAAAATGTTTGTAGCATCAACTACTGCTGATATTAAGTATTATAAATAAGTAATTTCCTGTCAAGGATCAATAAAGTATTATTCTATTAAAGAGGCTGCACACTGACCATTCCCACACAAACAGCAATTGGTACAAAACACATTTTCGATACAAATAACAGATATTGAATCATTAATGTCTTCTTTCCTTTAGTTACAGTAATTCAGTAATTATAGATCTGGAGACACTCATGTATGTGAGAGTGTTCCCACCAGTAAGCAGCTGTCAGCTGGCTCATACACCTCGATTAAACTGGACCGTGAAGGAGGAATCTCATGTCACATGACTTGACAAGAATAACACTCAGGTGAAGAAGGAATACCAGCAGAGCATTGTTTTAGTAATGACAGACTACTGAGTACAGAACATAATAATCATATTAAGTGTTAGTAAGTTGGTACTTACTAGCACACATCAGTTTTCATCCCGTCATAACTAATCTCAGTTCTCAGTCTCAGGTAACTGTACTGTAATGGAGTGTTTCCATTTTCTCTGACATTTTACTTTTACTTCACTAACTCTTTTACCTTTAACACCAACACAGTTATTTTACAGGTTAAGATTCTACAAACAGAACATCAGTTTATATTGTCAGATAAATACTTTAAATGATCTCTCTCTCCACAAAGTTCCACATTCAAAAGCTCTTAATGCATTAATAACAGTCATCAATAATACATATGAAGGCACACTGGCAGGTGTACACTCAAGTTGTTTTAATATTTTTATATTTTTTACAGTGTAAGTTTCTGAATCCTTCCTGACTGATCTAAAGGTCACACAGATTGAGGGACACCAACACCACATAAAGGCTGATTCAGCACAAAGGTTTCTGAATATGAAAAGGCAGGCTTCGTTTCTCTGATGCCTCCACACCTTCATCAGAGGTCATCACAGTTCGGAGTCTCCGGGGAAACAGCTCCTCTGAGGAGCAAATGTTCAGCAACAGAGTTTCTCAATCATTGATGTTACTTTAACAGAGACTGAAGCTGCCTCTGATTTAAAGTTTGACAACTTTTAAACAGCGTGAAACCTGCGTGTGAAATCTTATCCTAGGAGCAGAAATACCGATGTGGTGAACGTAGTGTTAAACACCGCTGTAACACCACACTCCTAAACTAGATTAAACTCAGTTCAGGCACATTAAAATAAACCCGCCGCTCACCAGTTACCAGAGCCGACCACACAGACTTTCTTCAGCGCTGCCATCGTGTGTTCTGACCGTTCAGACGGAGCCGCTGCCGGCGCGAAGACGAGACCAGAGCCGGGAGAGAAGGTATTTATACCGGACACGGAGCTGAGGCTGAGCCCCCCGCCTCTGCTGGGGGTTGGTCTGTTCTGACGCCCCTCACTGACTGAAAGTGTTGTCTGCTGTAACACACAACACACACACACACACACAGAGAGAGAGAGAGAGAGAGAAACAACACACTCTTTTTACTTAAACCAGAGGATTCCAACAGTTTGTAAAGTAACAGCTTTAAAAAAGCAGAGCTGGGCTCCATCTTCATGTTCCAGATGTTTGAGTTGATATCACTTCTACCTTCTAAACTTCTCAGCTGGTTTCAGAGCAATGATTAAAAACTAACCTGTAAATCTTCAACAGTGAAGTTCATCATCACTCAGATAAAATAAACCATCAGCCACAGGAAACATTTCACTGCAGAAAATACCTTTGAGACTTCTGGTACATTTTACTGAGCATGTCTTTGTACTTGTAGTGAAGTACTTGTAATGGAGTATTTTTACATTGTTGCTTTGGTACTTCATTGAAGGGTCTGAGTACTTTGGACCAAACCAGACATTAGAAGTCACATTTAAGACCAAATCAAATAATAGACATTATAATAACAGCAATAATAATCACTGGGTTCAGTCTAATTATGATACATACAGGAACATTAAAGTCATTTCTCATTATACACAGATTAGCAGCAGCCACAGACTCACACACACAGGTACATTTTACATTTCCTTTATTATAACATAATAAGAACATACAGAAAAATAGGTTTGGTCCATGAAAAAATCTGCAGATTTAAATAACACTGCAGTTCCCCCCCAGTGTCGTGTTTTCCTCCCCAGAGGTTCCCACCACTCATTTCACATCACACACCTGTCCAAACCCACATTAGTGTATTGTTGGTTTGTTAATGAAATGCACACACACCAGAGTTTTAGCCAAGACCCTTGTCTTCATCAGGGAAACAACCATTAAACCACAGGAGGTGTCAGGTCTTCAGCCAGTGTACGAACATCTGCTCATCACACCTGAGGCCGAGCTCGTTCAAGTGTTTATGGCTTCTCTGCACATGAATGAACACACACACAAACTGAAGCAGGCGACATGAATGCTGAGCTTTCTGCCCTGCAGAGCGTAGAGCTCTGAGAGCGAGGGCCGATTCATAGAAGTACTGCTTCAACTATCTGAGCGTAGACAAAGAGTTCAGAAAAAGATCTGAGAAGAGATACAACTTTACTTCACATCCATGTTCAGTTTTTTCTGCTCAGTATTTACAAAACTATATCGACTAGAGGTACTCAGACTAGCTACTTCCTTGATAATCTGTACTAGCTAACAAGACAAGTACTGATATAATACATATTTTAAAAACAAAGATCATTGATAATAACAAAAGAAAAAATTTCAGACTAAATGGCACTCTAATGAGTAATAACCACAGCAGTTTATATCCTGCTGTGACTGACAACGGACCGAGGCACAAACTGCCAGAACTAAACTCCTGATTGATTACAAACACAATCACAATCAATATCGAACTGAACGGGCCAGCATCTGAGGGCCAGGTTAGGAGTGTGAAATGTAAATTTACTTTCCAAAAAGAGGGAAAAAGAGCTGTGACAGAGTCAACACATTCAAGATATTTTTAGTTCAGGGACAAAGTACATTTAAGTTGTCAGGTACAATCTGCCCTCTGCTTCTCACTGGTGTACAGTCTGTTCTTTGTGTGGGCACAATGTCTCAAAATCAAAAGGAATGCTTCTGGTAAGGAGGAGACATGCAGAGGAAACACACTGTGCTTGAGGAGCTGTGGTCAGAGGGAAAAACTAAAACATACAGAAACATGGAAACAGCAGCTACATTGCAGTGAGCAGTTGAGCTGCAGGGACAAGTAAAAAAAACATCCTACAGAACAGTAAAACCATCTAGTTTCTATGAGTCTAAGTTTGTCTGAAGTCAGTTTGTTCGTCCACACACACACACACACACACACACACACACACACACACACACACACACACACACACACACACACACACACTCGTTAGTCATCATCTCATCTGCAGCCTGTGGACTGAAGTCTTTAGGTGTTCCTGATGCCAAGCGCCTGCTCCAGCTCTTGTCGTCTCTGCTGGACCTGAAAGACATTTTCACACACATTTCATCACCAGAGAACAAACCTCATGATCAAAACAACAGGACTGAGATTAAAAAGCTTTAAACCTCATCATCAAAACACTTTTTAAATAGCTCTGTTGTACTTATTGTTCCAGTTTGTTCAATATCTAATGTCTAAAATGTGAGGATTTGTGCTGCTGTTTGTCGTATAGGACAGCAAAGTGAATCAGTCTGGGTTTGGTCTGTTGGTCAGAAACAGTAAGTGATCTGAATTCATTCACTTATTATCACTTATTATTATCGATGAAGAAAACAACAGGCAGATTAATAGACAGTAGTCATCAGTTACAGTCCCAGTAGTGACTGATATGAAGTATTAAGCTCTACACTGAAGAGGACTGAGCAGACAACAATCAGATTACCTTGGAGTAGAAGTATCGACAGACAGCTTCCTGAGCCCAGGGCTGGTAGTAAAACTCAGCCCGCCGCTCTTCCTCTGGGTTTCCTACCACATCAGTCATGGTCTGTTAACAAAAGACAACACATCAAACAAACTGCATGTGAACTGGTCTCGGAGCTGATGGGTTACATAGTAAAACACCCTGGAGGAAGATCCTCTAGAGAAGGGACTGAATCAAACATGTGATGAGCGTGTTGTCAGGAGAAAACTGTTCCTCTGATGATGTGCTCTGAATTCATTCATCTGAACAGAGGCTGCAGGTGGTGATGTCTGGTCAACACTTAACCAGCTCAGTGAACAGAGGGCAGACAGTCTGCATCCACTCACAGGTTATCAAAGGTTTCACTGTTTTAACTCGGAGGAGGAGCTGATGTCCACAGTTATATCATGGAGTTTAGTCTTTTCACAGCTGAACCTTGGATTCATGTCACTGTGACACAGAAAACTACAGCAGAGAACAAATATCATCAACCTCCAATACCACAGCAGAGCTGTTGATATGATGAGATGTGTGTCTGCTGCCTGTCAACAGGTTAAATATTAAACAATTCCCTCTGAGATACTCAGTTATTTCTCATTTGTTTTCAGGTGAGAATGGCCTGCTTCTCTTCAGTGGTAAGTAATAACCCTCACAAAATGTGATTCTAGCTGCTGCATTCAACTCGGTCAGGACAGGACTGCTGGGAAAGGACTGTCAGGACAGGAGTGTCAGCCTAAGTTAAACACAGTGGAGAGCAGCAGAGGAGGCTACACCAGTGTGTGGTTCAAAGAGTGTTCAGCTGATTTCACAGACAGACACTCTGGTCATTTTCAGACAGAGTTGTATTGTGAAGTGTACAGTCTGTCTCTGCTCTGTGTTTGATGCTGCAGTTATACCAGAGACATGCTGCTTCATGTGTCTGACCTCAGGCTGAACTGGAGAACATTCAGGCTTCAAAGAGCTTATTCTCCTGAAGGACTGACACCACAGCTACATATTTACACTTTAAACTGAGGTGACTCAACCTTCTCTCACAGTAACATTTAGAGATACATGGTATGATATGTGATGGGGGAAGAAGATATCAACTTTACCACTGTAGAGACTGATACTGGACCACAAACAGAATGCATTCAGTTCCCTGAAGATGAAGTGTGAGGCTGTGACAGACAGACTGACCTTGAGGTCTCTGCACTGGGACTGCAGCCAGTCGTTGATAAAACCCTGAGGATCTCTGGCAAAACTCAACATGAACTCTCTCTGGGTCTTCAGCTGGTTAATGGTCTCAATGGTCTCATGGATCTGTGGAGTCAGACACAGGAGACAGTCAATCTAAAGTAATAACTAGGTATTAATCAAACAGAACATCAGACACACTGAATAACTAGGCTAAGATCAGATCAGTGATAGCTCAACACCTGTAGATCCCAGTTGAAAAACTTAAGACTCTATAATATAATGATATGATACAGGACACCAGGGATCAGTTTGAAATAAAACCTCCCTGTCACCAGGCCAGGGTCAGATTTGAAAAAACACAAACTGAAATTTAACTTAACAGATGAATTAGAATAAAACCTTTATAACACAGAGTCAGTTTGCACTGAAGCTGTTGAAACTGTTTTAAAATTGAATTACTACATCCATTAATTCAGAGCAAAGCCAGATGGCCTGTCTGTACAGTCAGGTGTGTGTCTGTCTGATGACAGGTACTGTAACATCTCTTCATTTGTATCACTGATGGTCTTCATGTTTTTCAGAGGAGAAACTAAACTATTTCATCCTGAGAAACATCTCTCTTCCTCCTCACACTGCCTGAGAACTGTTCAATAATCTGTACCAATAATCTGTAATTAAAACATTATAATTAAACTAATTAACAAACCTGTCTGAGACTGATCCCAGTTATCTTTATGAGAAATAAAAACAACAAATATTAACAGCTATATGTTTATTCCTCTAAGTCTACTTTGATGATTTGAAACATGTTTTTGTGAGTAAAGCTGAACACAAACAGAAGCTTTATTTAAAAGAAAACAAAGTGTAAATACTAAAATAATCACTGCAGGAACTGAGGAGGCTGGCTGTTTCACTACGCTCAGTCTTTACTCCAGCCTGCTGAGAATACTACTTTACAACAAGTCTATGAAACACATAGAGAACAGGAATCACCACCATGTTATTGTTCATGCAGAACCAAAACACAGATGATGACGGGCAACGAGGAAAAAGACACAAAAGAAAAAAAACGCTAAACAAAGAAGAAAAAATCCTTGACAGGCCCAGAGAAATTAGATTATTATTGTTCAGCCTCGTCTGTAGGGTAATGACAGCTAGTCTGAACACAGGTCCTGACAATAAAACAGGTCCTGTCTCTGGGTCTCTGCAGGGTCAGACAACTGAGACAGGCTGTGACATCAGAGACAGGGTGTAGATCAGTCATCAAACACAACTATAAAGCAACAGAAGGAGAGGTGCCTACAAACTGTAAACAGGCTGTGTATTTACACTGTTGACTGAGAACAAAGACGACACAGGAGGACGTCTGTTAGAGGAACGACTCCACGTCTTATCAGTGTGATTACAGCCAGGGTAATGTCTGCTCACAGGAGTTCAAGAAGACCTGACTGACCTCAGAGCAGGCTAGAACACTCAGCCAACAATCTGTGGGAGCAGACATGTGTGAAATTACCCTCAGCAGGTTCATAAATGGGCTCAATGGAACGGAAGTTAAGAGAAAAAACCTGCCCATTCACATTACATTTAAATCGATTGTACTTAAAATGGCCTGAAACAACTGCTCCCTGACAAAATGATAGGAAAATTCTTAACTATTATCTCAAACTAGAAAACCCTTCTTCCCTGCAGTGTTTCTGAAAGAGGGAGTGTTTTGTAGTGGAGATCAAACCCTCACATAAACCTGCAGGAAACAGGAAAAACAGCTCTCCACAGTGGACTCAGAGATCTGAGACAAACAGAAAACCTGGTCCAGCTGGTGGTGGTGGTGGTGGTGGTGGAGGCCTACCTTGTTGTCCAGTCCTGCTATCTCCTGCTGACTGGCTGTGGAGAGCAAGAACGAGTTCATCTGGGTCTTCAGTGTGTCGTCCACTTCAACATCAATGTCATAACACGCAGTCTTCTTCTGGTCATTAGGGTCCACACTGTTCACACAGTTAGTTCAGTTTATACAGTTCAGTCAGTTCAGGTTGTGTGTGGTCACATCAACAGCAGCTGATCACATTAACAACAACACTGGACTTAAACAGCAGACAGCCTCTTATACTGGGTACAGTGTCAAACATTCAGAACAAATATTATTATTATTGACCATAAAAACACAGAGATCAGCTGGTTAATGACCAATCAACAATTTTGTTGAGGATGAAGACGTATTTATTAACATTTTGTATAGTTTTATTCTAATCCAGTTATTGACTCCTGTAACTAACTGTAGGCACAGTGTTGACCTTCTTACGGAGGTTACCTGATCACATGGTTGATGATGATGGGCTCCGGAGGCATCAGGAGAGCGTGCAGACGCTGTGGGATCTCAGAGAACTTCATTCGCTGCGTCTCAAAAATCTGCAAAAAAGACGACCCTCAGTTATCACAACAAAAAACATTTCGAAAAAAATCAAGGAGACTAAAATATTAAAAACATAACTAGTTTTAAGACGTGTGTTCTGTTTTAGAAAAGCTCTTAAAGGATCCACACACAGACCTGTCATGGGTACAGACAGGAGAGATTTCAATATACAGCTGAAACTTCAAGTTGATTATCATTGAAAAATAATAAACAACTATTCTGATAACAGGTTAAATGTTGTTGTCCTCTTATTAAGCAGAAGCTTGGATGTTTCAGCCTCTCAGATGTGAATATTTCCTGCTTCGCTGTCTGTAAACTAAACATCTTCACATTTTGGATTTTGGTGAGTTTTAAGACATCATCTTGTGAATGACACATTTTTATTGACTGATGATCAAAACAAATATTAACTGCAGCATTATATCAGTAGTAATGTCTCAGTGGAACTGTATAATAATGATATGATAATGTCTGTTTGACAAAAGTTATTCAGATTAATGTTTAAATCAAACTAACAGAATGAGTTACTGAGGTGTTTTTCAAACAGAATTAATTACACCAAACATCACATTATACATTTACCATATTGTTATATATTCTGGTATTAAAAACTTAATTAAAATTGATAAGATTTCATTGTACTTAACTGTACAATGACAATAAAGCCTATTCTATTCTATTCTATTTAGTCAGCCTTAGCTGCAGCTAACTCAGAGTAGGGTTAAGGTCATGTTTGTTTCTTTGTTATGCAGCTCAGACGTTTCTGCTCTGAAATGACCACTGACTCCTCCGCTCCATTTTCTTTTTATTCTCCTGAAGTTTGTTGCTCTGATGTTTGAGCACATCGTGACTGTATCGTGGCACAATTCACAAAACAAGCTTTTAAAATCAAAGCTCTATTCAACACTTTCCACATTCTAAATCAAAGTAGTGCCTTTACAACAAAGTGTAAATATCAGAAGAGTATCACAGAGGTCAAATAAAATATATTTCATACGTTAACTTTGCAGGAGTCAAACATTAATTTTCCACAATCCTCTGTTTACCTTGGCTGAGTAGAAAAGAATTCAGTGGGAAACCTCTGAGTGACCCAGAAAGAGAGAGTGGCCATAAAAGGATAGAGGGTGATGGGAGAGAGAGAGAGACTGTGCAGCATCAAGAGCAGGAATCAACCAGGATGACTTTCATTTCAGCTTCAGGAAGCAGCTGCAGTTTGTTCAGATTCAAACATTTCCTGTTTAACTCAGAGTAAATAATGAATTCAAGGTGTGTACAGCATTCACCTGCTGCAGGTACTTGTCACAGTTGATGAACTCGCGCTCATGGGGGTCTTGGAGTTTGTGGGTCTTGACGTACTGCCACAGGGCCTGGATGATGACAGGTCTGGTCTGGGTGTGGATACCCAGCATACGAGCCAGACGGGGGTCCAGCTTGAACTGAGGGGGCTGTTTGGAGAGAGTGCACTGTTAGAGGAAGACTGGTTACCACTGAGAGGAGCAGAGTGAACACCTGAACGTTTACCTGGTAGTCGAGCATGAGCAGGACAGTGCAGCGGACACCCACATCACCTGGCCTCTTCACCTGGAAACCATCAGTCTCCTGGGTGGTGGCAGTCCTGTGCCACTAAAATAACATGAGGAACATTTTACTAACAGAGTATTTACAGATCAATGATGGTCCTCTTTCACCAGGACATGTTTTCATCAAAGAGGAAAACTGGGAAAACAAACTGAAATATGTAAAATAAATGATCTTACTTCCACCAGGTGATTATCTGGACCATACAGGTCCTTGTCTAACTCAATCACCAGGGACTTGAAGAAAGAAGAGAACTTCCTCTTCTGTTTGGTGGCTTCATACTTGGACACAGCCGTCTGCAAAACAAATATTATTACATTCAGTTCTGTTTAAAATATCAGTGTGTAATGGGTGTGATCCAAATCATAATCAGGACATAAAAGGAAAGAGAATAAATTCAGCATTATACCAAGGACCGGACAGAAATGACAAACACTGAAGTATATAAAAGAGAAATCAGTGAAATATAGATTAATATAACTAAACATCCCCCATGTGACGGCCATGGGGGGAACTCTGCTGGAACAAAAATCTGATTTGTGTCTTTATTAAAAGCCGTTACACAAACATCAGAAATACTGCAGAGAGTGGATCACATGGATCACTCAAATACTCAGAAAAGTCAGATAATAACTGTTTAGGGAAACGTTATGGTAAAACTAACACCGAGTTTGACTGTCTTCATGATATGTTTGGTGCTTTATCTCTGTAATCTGTCTGACAGTGTATTGGGAAATAACATTAGTTTAAAATAATGTTACAGCAGTTATTACAATGAAGGCAGCTCCACTGACAGAGACCTGCTGCTGATGAAATCCTCTTAATGGAAAAACTGCCACTTATCTTAAGACTACAAGAAGCTTAACTGGAAAAAAGGTTGTTTTGGCAGCAGGTAAACACAATAAGGGAAGATCCTAATCTGTTATATTGGAATTAGGCAGTCACAAATAATATATATGCACAGGAAAACAGTCACATCTAAGGGAATAAAACAAATATACAGCAATAATTAGCTTACATCTTCCAGCAGACGCCCCTCAACACGAAGCTCCCATGATGCAACAGTGCCTTCTCCATCCTCAGCATCTGGCTTTGCAGGGTTGAAGGTGTTGGATATGAAGATACGAAGCTTTCTCTTTTGCTAAAAATCAGACAGAAACAAGCTCAGTTTGAATTCATGTGATATCAAACTGTCCACAGTGACCTGACGCCTGAACTGATAATCAACACTGATTGGCAGACTTTAACTGCTCCTTAAAAGTTAAAACGTATTTCATTCAGTGAAGTCGACTTTATGGAGGGCAAAGTAAAGATAGCCCCACTGTGATCCTGTGCAGTCTAAGATAACATCAGTGTATTGATCTGCTGAATGCCTGGGGGGCCATTCAACCATCTGCATGTTGTCAGCTTCAACAATAAACACTTACTTTATTCAAACATGAAAACACAGAAGAAAAACTGAACCTGTTACGGACACCCTGTGAAATGTCTGCAGTCATAATGCTGGACACATCTTAGATTAAAAAGCCTTTATAAAACAGCATAGCCCTTAACTGAGCAGTGAGAAGGACCATGGAGGCTCCTGAGCCTCTGAGACTAGTTTCAGGTTTGAACAGGAGTGAATGAAGGAGTCCAGGAGTGAACAGTTTAAATGAACCGTACCTTAATGGGCCTCTTCAGGGCCTCCTGAATGTCCAGCCTTTTACGCATGATGGTCTGATCCAGCTTCCTCTCAAAAGCCAGCAGATCCATGTAAGCCTGAGACTCTGGAACCAGTTCCCTGATCTGGACCAGAACACAGGATACTGTTTACCACTGGGACAGACAAGAGTACATGAACTCAGCTGTTAAAAACTACAGGGAGCAAAATATGTACTGGCTTACTGGCTTATCAGGGTAACTTTAGGAGTAACTTGGTGACGTCAGGTGTAACTTCCTGGTTAACCTGTACTATGAAAGGTGGATAGGTTTTACCCAGGATCTGCTGCCATGGTAATTTACGCTGCGTCTCTAAGTTTATGTTCGTGGTTAACTCAGTGTTACTGGTGTTACTTTTACCTAAGTACCGCCCCACAGGTAGAACAACCAATCGATATTGGCACGACTGAGAGAGGCTGACTCCGTGGGATGGGGGTTGTCTAAAGACCGTCAGTCATCCCCACCACCACCACCAACCCAACCCCACCCAAAAAAAAAAGAAAAAAAAAAGTATGTAGTGGATGGTAGAGATATGTGGACCAACAAATGGTGTTTTTTATGCTCTGCTTTTCCCATTTTCACTATCAGTTATTTTATTTTGTAATTTTTTTTTCCTCACAGTCGAGCAGCAGAATTTAGCTCATTAGTGTTGCATATTATCGATTTCAATTATCATTTAAATGGAGATGGGGGGGCATTATTGTCCTGAAAGACAATATAATGCGACAGGCGGTTGTAATTGTAGACTACAGACCAAAACATGCAGCATTAATGATCAGATTGAGAAAGTCAGGGTTTGTCAACCGAGTAGGTTAAACTCCCTTCATAGTATAGGCCTCAGGTGTAACAGGTCCAACACCTGAACATAAACAGAACATCTGACTAACAGCAACTACAGCTGCTCAGTGTGTGTTAAGAATACCAGGAATCACACGTCTGCAGACAGATGGGAACATCTGAACAAAAGGTTTTTATAATAACAGTCAGGGAGAGAGAAAAACAGTTTGATGTTCAAGGTTTCTGCAGAATTCAACCATTTAAGACTAAAACCACACAGAGGGAAACTGAATAAATGTTTAATTTTAACCAAAGTATGAAAGCTGTCAGTAAGTGTTGGTAAAATCACATCCAAACACACTTCACAGGTAACAGTACCTCCTACAACAGGTTAGATAAAACATTTCATTTTAAACAGGTTTTATTATTTTAAGACTATTTCTGAGGAAACCTACATGACTGCTTTTAAACGTCTGCAGATATCCTGTGATCGGTGAAGACAATGAGCTTAATGAAGAGTTAAAGACATTTCTCTGGTCCAGTTTGTCAGATTGTTTTAATCCATCATCATGGACACCACCATGTCAAGTACATGAACTCTTGAACCTGTTCTTTAAACACCAGCTCTCCTTTTTTGAGCCACCAGAATTAAAATTCAAATGAACTTTCAAATGTAATCTCTCCAACAAACTCAAGGCCAGAGTGAATGGATTTCCACACACTGCTGTTTGACCAATACTCACCCTCTGAGGTAGAATTTTATCAGCCATCTTCTTCTTCTTTGTGCTATAAAAACAAATCATCACAACAAGTCAGAGAGGGAGTCAGAGCAGCTCGACAAGACAGACACACACAAACAGAGAGGCCAGTTACACTGCTGACAGACACACGCAGACACAGAGGCCAGTTACACTGCTGACAGACACACACTGCATCAGCTTAATCACTGTAAGTCATTTCCTGACACTGCTGCAGCAGGTTGGTGCAGAGCTGAAAACTGTGATGATAAATATAAAAATATAAACACCATCACTGTCTTCAGTACACCGCCAGGTACATAACAGGTACAACAGAAGGTACAGTTATTTTCTTTTATTCAACAGCTTCCATGTTCTCTGACTCTGTCTCAGTAAAATAAAACTGATTTAAAGGTCAGTAACGGGGATATGGATCAATCATCTGATTTTAATATAAATAAAATACATTTTAGAAAATAGTACACAATGCCTGTCATCATCTCCCAGGTTTAGTCAGACCAACAGGCAAACAGTCAAAGATATTTAATGCAGAGAGGAAAAATATCACATTGAAGAAGCAGAAATAACAGGATACTTCACATTTTCACTTGGAAAAGCACTGAAACTGAGAAATAGATTTTCACTACAGCTGTCAAATAATTAAATTTTGATCAACTCCTTGTTTTAGGTCACGTATAAAAAGGCTTTTCCAGAAACTGAGCTTTAAACTTCAGCTGCTTCCCACTGCCTCCAGCTGAAGTTTAAAGACATTTAACTGGGGTTATTTTAGTTTTCATCTGTCCAGTAACAGGACTTCTATATGAAACATTATTTCTTTACATTAAGAGAAGCTGCATGTGTCAGTGTTTTAGTCTGGAACAAAAAGAGACTCTGATCTGAAACTGGAGCAGTAAAAGACCTGCAGACCACCGATCACATTTAAATTTACATTAACAGGGTAAAATCCCTCTCGTACAGCCGACTGGTGATAAAGTAAAAAATATAATTAATTCTCAGTTCTTAAGATTGATCCTCTGTTTGAGATAATGCTCAGAGTGGGGGGAAACTTACTGCTGGTTGCGGTTCTGCTGCTGCTGAACCTGCTGAATCTGTTGGGGGGCCGGCCTTTTACGAGACGGGTCCATCACACCAGGCATCCCGGGACGAGACACAGGGCTGCTGCCGTATCCTGGGGGGCCCATGGCCGGTCCCTGTGGGGTCATACGGCTGGATGGAGGCATGCCCGGTCTCTGCACAGAGAGGACAGCAGAAAGCACCGGTTAAAGAGAAACATACTTTCAGGGCATTAGTTTTCTATTTCACACATCACTTCACAGCCTCTGAATCTGGAGCACAGAGATACCAGACAACCTGCTCTGAAGGTTTATGATGTGAAACAGGATTCACTGGAGTTTTCACCCTCAGGTTGGTTCAGACTGCAGGAATCTGGTCTGTGTACCACGATTCTGTTCCAGGAACATGATGTTAATCAGCAACTATTTTGATAACTGATTAATTATTTATGTTTTAAAGCAGAAATACCAAACATTGGAGGGTTACAGCTTCTCTTATGTTATAGTAAAATCTATCTATTTGGACTTTAGACTGTGGTCTGAAAGACAAGTGAAGACGTTACTAAGACACTGTAAAATCTGATGGGTTATATATCAAATTATCTGCAGATTGTCTGATGAGAAAAACCACCTGAACACACCCAGATTAACTAAAAAGGAAATATCTACAGCACACTGCAGTTTTATTAATGTTTCACTAAACGCATGACTGCAATCCCTGCTGAAAAACATCCTTCAAAAAGTATACAGAGATAGCAAGACTACACCTGAGTCAGTGAAGTGAAACATAGTGAATCCTGATGTAGTCAGACACTGTGGACATCACTGTACCTGCTCAACACAGCAGAGCAGATAATTACAGCTACACATCAACAAATAATGAATGAATGAATGTTCTTCTGATTTCATTTGTGAGTCCATGAGTCGCTGAGCATCTGAAATGACAAACACTGAAGGCACAAAGCACCTGCACTTCCAAGGTCAGAGTGTGATAAAAGCTCTGAGATGGTTTCTGAAGGTAAAAGAGTGTACTGTTGAGACATCCTTTCATTCAGTCTGTATGGATACAGTCTAATGTGATGATTATGTTTTCTACAAGACACAGAATTAAATAACAAACAAAACAGTCAAATGAAAATATGATGATGAAACATGAGCAGCACAACACCTGATGCAAAAACTATGTAGACAGAACAAAGAAAACTGAGACCACAGCAGAACAGAACACTGAACACTGCTTCTATCATCAAATCCCAAAGCTGGGATACGTGTCGTCAATGTTCTACAACAGCAACAACCTGCACCAACAAACACAGAACAAAGACCGCTACCAACTCACCAAACCATGTGCTAAGAACTCAAACAGACGACTTCGTGTATCTGACTGCATCAGTGCAGGTGAGGGTAGCAGACAAACACTGAACACAGCTTTCTCTCCAGCAGTCAGTCCAACAAATGACAGGGAGATGAAGGTACTCTCTCCTCAGCCCGTGGTGGAGGGTGAATAGTGATGGACACCGACTTCATCGACAATACAGGCTGGATGAATGTGCTCTGCCTTACCCACAAAGCTCAGTGTGGGCAGAGAGGGACCGTGTGCCGCTCCTTCACTGCTTTTTACACTATACATCAGTACAACCTTGGTTTACCTGAGAACAACCGGAGGATTCAGAGTATCTGCAGTATTCAGAGTATGAAGCCTCTCTGTGCTGTGAAAGGCTGCCTGTGTGACTGAAAGCAGTCAAGGACAGCAGAGAGAACAGGATGAAACATCCTTTCACTGAGCAGTGTTTCAGACTGCCAGCAGCAAACAATCAGGGATCATTTCTATCACAGAAACAGCCTGTTAGCTGGAGACAACCAGAGTCAGTCCAGTGAAAACACTGCACCACAGATCAGGACGTAAACACACAGAATCTGATACTACACATCCACAGGTCCACACACTGACCTGCTAATATTATAAACCTTTAACATGTCTGTACCAGGACTCCACCAGGTCACACCCCCACACAGTCAGGTGTTCTCAGGTGAGGTTTGTTCCTCATCACTGACGCAGACTGTATTCACATCCACATCATATCTGTACTGTTATTACTGTCACAGGTTTCATGTTAAGTAGAGGCAGTAACAGTATTATTAACACACTGATTTGTATCATGTTAGATCAACTGAAATCAATCCCTGTACAGTATTGTATTGTACTGTACTGTATTGTACTGTACTCTATTATATTGTAGCTCGAGCAAAAACAATGAAAAAACAATATTCCTAATACGAACAGATAAAGACTGGATGCATGTTCTCACACCAGTTCTTCTTCACGCCGATGTTGCTTTTACATTTTTATGTGTAATATTTATTAAAATTATATCACAGTAATTTCACCTGGATGAACAGAGAGACTCACTCTTTACAGAGAGAAGTTCTTATAAAAACAGGAACTTTAAAGATATAAAAGCTAACAAGCCTGCAACTATCAATTACTGTCATTATCCATTAATCAGACTAATTATTGTTAGATTAATTAATGTGTCTTTGTGTGTAGAAAACGAGTTTATGATGAATATATAATTATATTTTCCCAAAAACTGAGCTGACATTTTCAACAATCCAAAAATATTCACTTTACAACTGTGAATTAACATTTTTTGCTTAAAGCGACTAAATAATATATGTATATTTATATAATAATAATTATCAGTATACTTTCCAGCTACTTTTTTTCTGTTAATCAATTAGTCACTGCTTCTCTAGTCAATAAGGTCTGTAAAATCAGCTGCAGTACCGGCCTTGCTCAGTAAAAAGATGAAGAGTTGATAACAAAAAGTCAAACTTTGTGTAGTAACCATCTTTGTAGTGTAATACCTCTGCCAGCCAGAGGACTGCAGGTTTATCAGAAGCACAGAACACTGCTGCCTCTGTAAACTGGAAAACACCGGGTGGTCTGTAATAAACCAGGCTACAGCAGACACAGAGCAGGTCCAGGTTCAGGTCTCAGCCTCTCCTCACCGTTTAAACAGTTTACATTCATACAAACTGCAGCTTGTTCATTGAGGTTACACACCGTGTGTTACTATGCAGCTTCTCAACTTTTTTACTCAACACAAGCTTAAGCTCTCTAAAGTAAAAATGTGCACCGTTATTTGTTCGCGGTTCTTATAATGGGGCCTTTATAATGAGTTTACAGAGAGAAAACTGACCGGTTCACCAGCAGCTAGCCCCGTTAGCAGGCTAGGCTAATAGCTACCGTGACTAACTAGCTAAGACTAATGTTAGCGGGCGGGAGGGTTAGCGAATTCAAACACCTAACAAACTCTTACAGTCGGTCAAAGTGGCCGGTTCAGACGTTTCTCCCGGATAACTACTAACTACAACCGGGCTGTCGGCCAGTCCGAGCTACGGCCCGCACCGGCAGCGGTGGTTACCGTTAGCCACCGGTGACAAAGCAGCGGTAAGAGGCTTTGTTCTAGCGGACAGGCTAACGCGTCAGAAGCCAAGATGGAGCGATATCTCACCGGGTACCCAGGCCCGGGCATCGGAGAGCGGTACATGTGGTTCTGCGCGGCCGACGACGGTCCCATTCTTCCAGAGGGAGTTCCGGGACCCATGCCCGGTCCTGCGCCCGGTACCGGCGGTCCAGGTCCCATTGCTCCGCCACCACCACCCGTCGGTGCCGTCTGAAACCCCCCTCTAGCCGCCATCTCCTCTCTGAATGTCGCCGCCGGTGGAAGCACGGAGCTACCGCGAGAGCGAGATCAGGGTTTGTAGAGGAGGAAACTAGGCCCCAGCGACCCCTGCTGGACGACACTGGTACTGCAGCACCTGTTTTCAGAACCTTTCATTTCATTATCCTGATTATCCCAGCTCTGATGTCAGATTGTTTGTGGGCTACAATGACATGAAAGTGTTTTTAACCCTAACCTGTGAAATGATAACAATTAAAGGACAAACATAATAATGACAGAAAAGGTATATTTTTTATGCTGAAGAGGAAACATTATTCTCAGAATGTTTTTATTGTATTTTTGGTTTCTAAATGGCTGACTCGTGTTCTACTGAATGTCCACATGTGGAATGAATTATCAGAGAAATAACAACCATTATCAAGGTAGGTAAATTAAAATCAAAATCATTTCATATATCACCTCATCTCCCTCCTCAGCAGAGGTTCAGGAAAGAGTAAATCAGCTCCTGCCTTGTTTATTTGCACCTCCTTGACAGGATGATTTTTCGAGTGGATCAATTGTTCATGACCTCTTTGAGCACATCATCATTATGATGTTTCATGTGCAGAGAGCAGCTATGAGAGAGGACACTGTATCAACAGGTAAACAACAAGTTGAGAGTGAGCGGCTGGGGTCCAGGAAGTCAGCCACAGAATCAAACAATTTCTGTGTTTCCAAACTTTGATGTTGGTACTCACTCCAATTAGTATGGAGCTACAACAGCACAAAACATGGCATCCCATCTGTTTGCATAGCCTGTTTGTGTTTGATCAGAGTGTGCGAGTGCATACGAGGGAGGAGGATGGGATACATTATGTTTTTCAGAACAAGGTGTAGCCAAAATCCTCATTTACAGGCTCAAAGGTACCTGATTTACTGCATTGTACCTTCAAATCTCCAGAGAGGATTTTACATCCTGTGTGTGTAAGATGGCAGCTGATTAGGTTTATCCTTCGTAGGACTCCTGACAGCCTGATATTAAACAAATGAATCAGGGTTCATACTTTAAACAAATGAAACGACAAATCAGGCGGACCCAAGCCTGAAATCTAATACAACGTCTTCAGTGCTGAGAAACTGGCCTGTGCTATGATTATTAATCCTCTTAACAAGCTGAATGTGAAGTGGAGCCAGAGGAGCCGGGCTGCAGCTTTATCTATGACAAACGGCTGAGCATCCTAATTGCACTGAGAGATCTGACAGGATAAATTTATACCCGAAATGTGACTCATCTGACATGCAGGCAGGAGAGAGACGAGCTTGAGCATCAGTCCTACTTTAATATTTATTTCTTTACAGTATAGATCCAAAAATAAGAATCACTGCATCAAACATGGCTGCACTTCAGAGAATATTCAGTTTATTTAATCCTGTTTCTCACAGGTAGAAAACACAATGGGTTGTTCTGACCCAGTGTTTTTCACACCACTGTAGGTCAGCAGTGACAGAAGAGTACAGTATATTTACTTAAATTTTACTTAAGTAAAAGTACAAAAGTATGTGCTTCAAAATATACTTAAAGTATCAAAAGTAAAAGTATTCACCGTGGACCATTTTAGTATTGGATGATAATAGAGCTGGGCGATGAATTGATAGTTATGATAATTATTGTGACATTAAATGATTCTGCTGTTCTACTGTACTGATTCTACTCATCATGTTCTGACCACAGTTTAGGAAAGTTGGTTTCTTCAACTTTCACTCAGCAGCAAAAATCTTCTCTAAAATGTTACAACCGCTAAAGGTGGAGAAAAATGTTACTTTAACTTTATATACTGCTGGGTCTATTAATATTATGATTATAGATCATTGATTATTTATTGATTATAAGTAATGATCCGTATCTGCAAAGTAACAAAAGCCATACAAAACACAGTGGATCAGAGAGAACGATAATTACCAATCAAGTATCCTGGAGTTGAAGAATGAAGAAGTATATAACAGGAGTACTCAGATATCTCCCAATTGTGTGTAAGTACTTGAATAAATGTGAAATAAATGTTCTTAGTAACTTTCCACCACCCCTACTGTTGTGTTATGTTTCCAGTGGAGCTGTTATTTACACTCTTTTTAAACTTACATGTCACCATCTGTTGGTGATAATTCATAATATATGTGAAATGTAAATCTGGAGCTTGTTGTAAATATGTGGTCAAAGTAACCATCTATTTGTTAAATATAAATTAAGGTGAACAACAGTAATATCAAACACACACACACACTGGGTCCAAATAATCCAGTTAACCCAGTATTACATCCACACTATACTGACCCAAAGCAGGTCAGTTGTGTGTGTGTTTAGTGATTGCACAGAACATGAAGGAGTGTAATCTCCTTGTTGATGTAGATAATAAGATGTGATAAAAGGATTAGGAGGAAATTACCAGTGGTTTAAACAGATCCTGGGTCTGAGCCGTCATGTTCACTGACAGCAGAAGGAACAATTAAACTGCCAGATGTAGTCACAAGCATGCACCAAACACCCCTCATTAAAAATATAAGAAGAAACATTTGAGGTTCCCTGCATGAAAACAGCTTCCTGTAAATCACATCCAGCTGCCTGAAGCTGCCTGTTACAGCCATTTACATAGGGCAGGCAGTTTGGGATTGGTTTCATTACAGAGCATGTCTCCTCTACTGTCCTCAGATTGGCTGTGTGTCAGGCCAACAAGGTGAAAGCCAGGACGGAGTGAATGAGGGCACATTCTGATTTAACCTCATTCAGAATAAAGAGACAGGCTCTACCGACATCTCTGGATCTGCCAACAACAATTAAGACCACAAGACAACAGGAAATCCTTACTGTTCCTGGTATCACCACCTCCCACACACCCCCACCTGCTTCTCCTCTGAGCCTTATCAGGATGCAGCGAGCATCTTCTGCAGGATTTCTTAGTGTCAGGCAGCTCTCCTGTATTCTGACCCTCCCCACAATCGTCTGAGCTGCACACTGTCACTAAGACAAAGACACAAATTCCAGCAGGAAATGAACAGCATCATCTTTTATTTCTTGATTAATTTGTCTTCTTGAAAGGTACAACAGAAAATAATAAAACCATCAGGGGGCAAAATCATGTTTCACAGATTCAAAACAGGAAAAAAATCTTCTTCAGCTGTTGGAGCTGGTTCCTGCCAGAGCTTTAACACTCATATATTAAAGTGTGGTTACCAGCTGAGGTTTCTCCTCTGAATAATAATAAAAAAAGAATGCACATTCACATCTGATGAACAATGTTGGTGTTTGGTTTCCCACTGCAAGAAATGAACAAGTATAAGGCAAAACTAACTAACTTCTCATCCTAGAGTAATTCTTATGTCTGGTATCAGTGGACAGACCATGTTTAAGGGTTCATAACTGGGCTCTCCCACAGAGTCATGCACTATAGAGCTGCTTCTCTAATATACAGTAAGTGAGTCAGTTGGCAGCAGCAGATGTACAATAGCAGAACAGAGGAGTCGTCCAGAGCGAACTGCTGCCTGACAATCTTGATAAAACTGGTATTGGCTGTGCAGGATATTTCTCATCCATCCTTTTGTCAAACAGCAGCTGAAACTGTAATTACATTTCAAGAGTACGGGGCTCCAAAATACCAATGTTGTGGCTTGCAGCGGTGTAACTGCAGCACAAATGAATGGTTGAGGCAGATAAGCAATATCTAGTTTAATACCAGGATCCTGCCCCAAACCCCCCCACTTAATGCTGATTTCATTCCAACAAAATGTTGTATGAGGCAAAACACAAGATAACATGTTGATTGGAGGAAACAGAGATAGTAAAATGCCTTAGATGAGGCATAGAATGCTTAATCAGATTTTCTGAGAGCCACAGGTGATTAAAAATGAACATTTACACAGAGCTGAAAAATACATCTGCCTATTTACTGACTGGACCAAAATGATAAATAAAGACTTCAGAGAGGAAATCCACTGATGAGAATAAAACCTCAGAAGAATAACAGTTTTCCAAAATGATATTTACATTTTATTTATGCTTTGATAACTAAATAGACCAGCCTATTACCTGGAGGATGGAGACAGGATTATCAGGCAATATGCTTACAATATGTTTTATATGAAAGAAAGAAAACAACTGAAAAACAGTCGGATCAACACGATATTAATAATATGACAATATATCAAGGAGAATAATACATTTTCTTTTACATCACCTCTACATACTGGCGGTATTGTGCTTTGATAAGACTTTTGCAACTAGAACACAGATACAGAAAAATTTTATTTTAACAGCCCCACAAAACTCCAAGGATTTCAGCAATCAACTCTGCTAGAAAAAAAAAAGAGAGAAAGAAAAATTCACCTCACCTCATTCCGGAGTTGAGATAAGAGTAAATGAAGTCGGATGTAGACGCCTTGACTCATCAGGCTCGTGTAGAAAAGAACAAATGAACAGATGAGAAATGAAATTAGGTGCAGCTCATTCATTCACAAAACAAACACACCCTCTGCATGCATGCACACACACATACACACACACACACACACACACACACACACACTGCATAGCTACACACATACACAGAAATATATAGGATGTATCATCTTCCTTTTCCTGTATATCATTGAGGCAAACTTGGTAATTATAATATTTATATGTGTGTGTGTGTGTGTGTGTGTGTGTGTGTGTGTGTGTGTGTGTCTGTGTCTGTGTGTGTAAAAAAAATCTAAATTAGAAATGAAATGAAAAACATGCACTGGACAAATACAAGCATGCATTTACATGATGAGACCTGAAATCTTCACCAGTACATTTTAAAAGGTAGATGATACACCTCTACCACTACCACTGCCACCACAACCCCCCACCCTCCCTCCACCCTCGACTACACTCATCGTGAACATAGATACATTCTCAAACAAACTACACAGAGTCCAGCTGTTGTTTTACGGAGCGCTGCCACAGTTACAGATGCTGCTAGAGGTACAGTGGAGTAAGCAGTGTAAGTATCTGTCCCACCAGCAGGCTGCTGTTGTGTCAAACCATGTGTGTTGCTGTGTGATATATAAAGGCATGGGGGCTCTTTTTTCTGATCTCCTGTGTATGGTGAGATTTACTGTACATTTTCCCTTATTTGTTTTTTCTTTTCTTTTCTTTTCTTTTTTGTCTTTTGAAAGAGAGGTCTGTGTTGGCAAGGTGTTATCCATGAGCATCCTTTGTGGCAGTATTCCAGAGGAAAACACAGAGATAGAAGAGTTTAGAGAGCTGCATGAAATGTTCTCTGAAAAATTAACAGACAGATTTAGATTTGGGATATCCTCTTCGCTCTCCCTCAGGTGAAAGTTGATTCGTCCTCCGTTTCTTTGAAAATGTGTCTCCATTAGACTCAGTTCCTCACTTTCCCCGTGTTGGATAGTTCTTGTTGTATGGTTGGCTTTGGTTGCATAACACCCACTTCACCCAGGTCTGCTCAGCAGGTGAAGTCTTCAAAGTTGCCCTGGCCCGGGTGATGAGGTAGCATGTTGCCAGGATATGTTGATGGTGTACGCAGGTTCTCACAAGGAGCCTGAGAGAGAAAAGAAAGTATAAAAGGAGGTGAGAAAAAAAGTATAGAGATGGATAAAGACAGGCGAGAGAAATGATCAGCAAGAGAGGAAGCATTGTGAAATCAAAATAAAACACATTTGAGAAAAACCTTAAAGTCATAAAAAACACTCAGAGAAAAACATGACATGAGGAACAAGCTCGTCCACAAGGCGAGAGGAAATAGATTCATAAGAAATCCTGTGAAAAATGATGAAAATAATGAAGTGCAGATGGAAAGAGAAGACTACCAAGTAAGTCAGGGGAGCAGATCAGAGGAGGAGCACATCTCTCCCTGTTTCTCTGCCAGGCTCTGACTCACAATTAAAGTGAACTGGCTTCATTTACACTTGGAAATAAGTGAGCTGTCACACCTTCCAAAGCTCTAATTCCAGCCTGTCCCTGCCGCTGCTGTCCCCCAAGCTTTGATTAAATTCAAGCCACTTTCCGCTCTCCTACTCCTCTCTCTCAATTTTCTCTCCTTCACATCCCAATCACTTTTTTCCCTTCCTTTCGTGTCTGTCAAGTCTTTCCCTCCTCTAGTTTCCTCCATCTCCATCTCTCCTCTCCCCCTCCACCCACTCTGTTTGCTCTTCCTCCCATCACAATGTCCACCTCTCCACAGCTCTGTCCTCCTCCTTCTCTCCGGCTGCAGTCGACACCAGTGAAGACAGAGAGGAGAGTTTGTTTTCCTGTTATCCTGTCAAAGCCATGCAGTGTGACACAGTGAGAGTACTTAGCAGCAGCCTACTGACATGGCGTTTCACATCATCCAGGCTCAGCACAGCTCCCCGGTCATTGTTGTTGCGGCCTTTGTGTTTCTTCTTTGCGCATCGGCACAGCTTGAACTTGATCACCTGAAAACAGGCAAAGGACACCCATTACTGACCTTCTGAGATCAAAACACAGTATTCAACTCTTCTGTTTCTGGAGAGTGATCAAATGCTCTCCTCTTCTCTGTGCTTTAAATGGTTGAAGCATCTGAACTTTGTAGTTTGAAGGATCAGGCAAACTGAAATTCAAATGAGATTGATTTTATGCAACTATAAATATGTGTCCCCATCGATCCTGCACACGAGCTGTTTTTCTCTCTGTCCACCTCACACACTTTCACAGCTTAAATCAAGGACTAACAGACACAAAAAGCCTCTCCGCATTTCCCGTAGAAGAGAAGGCAAAGAGGAACCATGCAGCTCACTCTAATGAGAACGGACAGAGACATCCTGACTAATCTAAAATATAATACATCCAAAATGTTAATGTATTCAGTGCTGCTGCTGCTGCTAAGATGTGTGTGTGTGTGTGTATGTGATACAGAGATAGGCTACAGGGTTGTGAGGGACACAGTGTTCGTCATGCTCGCTAAAACATATCCTCGTGCTGATGGTAACATTTTGTGAAAAGCTCGATTTTATGAGCAAGTAATTCCATAATACTGAAGCAGCACAAATTTCCATAAACAATACACTGCACTGAGTGTTTCATCTAAGTGAGAGGCTCCAGATAACAGAGTGAGATGTTTTAAAAAGAGTTATTTCACCTCATATAGATAGTCAAAGAGTTCGAGAATGGTGAGGATGCTGGCTCCGATGAAAAGACCCATCTGACCTCCGATATCACCTGGATATCACAAATATAAAAGTGCTAATTATTCCTTTACACATAACAGAGATGGAAATCATCTAAGTGCATTCATGTGAAAAAGAGGTCAGCTTTGAAATAGAGTTTTCATCTTTACTTAAATCTGAAAGGTGAGAAAAGTAAGAGAAAACACAGATGTTTGCAAAACGTTAAAAAGTCACAATAGTTTAAAGAGACAGTTCTGTGTCTGCAGGGACCACAGCACCTCATATAAAAATGCAAGCACTTGCATTACTGTCACTGTGGATAAAAAGCATCTGTCATGTTGCATACTGCATATTATCTATTCCCCAGAAAACACTTGACAGCCATTTCCTTACCCAGAAGGCCTGCCAGTTCATAGGCTTTCTTTTGTTCAATGGTTTCATAGTTGAGTGCCTCAAAGTAGATGTCCAGCACGAGAATGTTATCACTGTAAACAGAGAGGGAAGCACACAGTGTCAAGTCACATAATCAAATGTCTCAGTTTACATTTCATATATTGTTTTATCAGAGAGTCCTCATGCAGAGAAGAAGACCGGTGATTCGGCTACTTCCTGCAGATAACGGAGTGAATGCATCAAGTTTAGCAAATAACCTGCCGCCACTAACTAATTTCCCCTAGGTGGGTCTGATCATTGAGGAATACAAGGGAAATGATGACAGCTGTTTGATTTTGTACCGTGTTAATGTCTGAAACTCATGACTTCAGCAGAAAGAGAAAGAATGAGGATTAGTTTAAAGGCCCAGGGCACAGCACACTATTATTTTGATTCCTCAATATCCTCTCTGTGGGCTGAGTCCAAGTTCACACCCCACTGGAGCTGAGATCAAAACCACTACTCCACTTTGTAGTTTCTTTTTTTGCGCTTGGTGCACTGTTTTATTACAGTGATGATCTGTCAGTCTTAAAAGAGACTCAGATAAAGCTGAGGGCTGAGACGACCAAATGCAAATTACAGCTGATAATGTGGAGATGGAGATGTACTAATACAAAATGAACACACAGCGTCTGCTCGTGTCATGCTAACTTCCAGCTCCTGCAGTTTCACTACACAGACTTTATAAAAAGCACATAAGAATGCCTTGTAAATGCCATAAAAAACAATCATGGAATCAGGCTCAGCACACAACTCTGAGGTGCTCAGTGTTGGGTTAGGGTTAGGATCATCAGGTGTGATAGAATGGTGTTGAGAGCAGAGCTGGGAAATCTCTTTGCTGACTAGTTTTCATACAGAATCACATCACGTTGTTTGGGTTGTCAGGGGGGATTTCCTATATTTCTACAGTTTTTCCTCCTTCCTCCTGACACACACTGAGCCTCTGGGGTACAA
This sequence comes from Lates calcarifer, assembly GCF_001640805.2. Lineage (NCBI taxonomy): Eukaryota > Metazoa > Chordata > Actinopteri > Centropomidae > Lates > Lates calcarifer. The sequence goes on along the minus strand of NC_066844.1, from coordinate 27,776,004 downwards.
GTTGCCATTGTTAGGAAACAGTGTCTCACGTCTTGTTGTTACTGACACTGCTGTGCGATTTCTCCTGATTGGTGGGTCCATCTGTGGGAGGTGTCATCTTCCAGTTTGAATGATGTTTTCTCACTGTCAGCTGTTCTCATTGTGAGTAAGTGACCTGCAGTACATCTGATCAGAGCAACTGTCAACATCCCTGGTGCTGTGTAGACGTGGCTCCCAGGAGGAAGACAGTTCACTGTCTCAGACTTCAGTTTCACTCCAATAAACACTGTGCAGCCCAGACACCAGAACACTTCCAGCTAATGTTCATCACACTGACATTGCCTGGAAACATGGCCAGTCAAAAAATCAACTGGATGGACTCACATCTGTCCACAGGGAGTTGAGGAAAACTTTCAGAAGGGAGAAGTGAAAGGTTTCTGCAGCGCTCTGACTACATATGGTGTAATTATCTGCTCCTCAACAGCTCCGCCGGGAATGATAGATAAAAGATTCAACTGTTATTGTACCCTCCCCTCATTTCCTTGAACTACTTTTGATCTTTTCAGTAGATTTGGCAATGAAACACTCAATACTTGGGCGATTAATCAAATTAAGCTCTGACTGGAAGCTCCTTTTTCTGTTCTTCATCCAGCTCTGAGAACAGTGAACTGGTTCCAGTAGTTTCTGTGCAGCCTTCAGGTCAGTGGATTGAAGGGAAACCAACCTCAAAACACTTAAATTCTATTATATAGAACAGGCAACCTGCCTTGTGATATTTGTTATGGTGGTAACTGACATAAAAGATGTGATTGTGATCGTGAATCAAGAGATTTACAGTGCAGCTTTAATGGTGTTTGACAGAGGAGGAAGTCCATCACAGAGAAGAGGGAACAGCAGAAGCATTAGACAACATGTTACATTTCATCTGTGACTGGTGTTTTTTTCTCTCCTAGGATTTCTTTTGGCTCCTAAAATGCTTTCACTGCTGTTCAACATTTTTCTAACTTCAAGGTTGAAGTCCACTTCATGTTTTATTGTTCATCATTTGATGATTCAGAGACTGTACTTTTAATAAAATGACATTCATTTCCGGTGAGTTCTTCTAGATTTATTATTATGAAATACCTGAGCTGGGCTTCAGGAGGTTTTGTTGAACAATATTTTAAGAACATGTACAGCTGTACCTTTTCTTTAACAGCTGTTAAAACATGTGGGAAATGTATGAAACCATAAATTAAAACAGAGGAGGTCAAGGAAACATAATAAATGGCTGAAATTATTGTTAGTTATTATATAAATAAAACAAAGTAATGCTGCTTTGATTGTCCTACAATCAATCCAAACTTCATGATGAATAGAAAGTTTCAGTGAGGTGATAATTCAGCTGTATGGTTACTTTTCTATTATTACGTTGACCCCATTCATAACAATGAGGGTAGGCTTAATAAAAGATACACATCTCAGTTTAATGCAATACAGTTCAGCAGCACCACAAACCACATCTGAAATTACCATAAAGCTGAATCATCACGTCTATAAAACAGTTTCAATAAAAACTGAACACTGTAACTGTCATGAAGGTAGGACTTACTGCAGGACTGCTGGATTGAACTGCTTCAGATTCACATAGGTGTTTCAAATAAATGTTTGCATCATCACATAAAAAATAATGATGTTAAACGAAATGAAAATGTGTTTCACTGTTTTCGACAGACAAAACAATTTTCTCTATACAATCAGTTTTAAACTGCAGCTTAGCAACCAGCAGCACTAGACTGGTGGTACTAAACAGCACCAAGGTGATAAGGTGTTACTAAATGAAAAGCCAAGCGCTGCTCAAGAATCGAAGATCGTCCCTGAATAAATAAGTCACAAAGAAAAATGTGACTTACGCTATGTACTGCTCTGTCTTGTTGAATTTCTTGGCGAGATACTTTGCTGATGCTTTGCTGGGAATCTTGACAAAGGACATCTCTTTACCGTAGCGCGTCATGTTGCAGGGTGTCTCACACACACAGTAGTCATTATCCCTCTCCACAAGAAAGTCTGAAAGGTGAGGCAGACAGAGAGACAGAGAGACAGAAAGAGAGACAGAAAGAGAGAGAGAGAGAGACAGAGAGAGAGCCAAAACAGAGAGATTAAAGACACAGGGACAGGCAGACTTGTCATCACCCTGGGATGACAAACAAAATGGCAGCAGAGTGAAAGGCATCAAAGAAAACTTGCTGTGAGGAGAGACCCCAGAGACCCCCGTAAAAAATACAAAAGACAGAAAACACAGCCGACAGAGTCAGAGAGATGGCGGCAGCCACAGGCCAACACGTGAGACACAGCCATGAAAGAGCCAGAGATTACAAGTCAATAAGAAAACAAGCCACAGACATGAAAGGCCTGAAAGGTATCAGCTGATGGAGAGACAGGAGATTGAAAAGGAGAGGCTCAGTCTGAGGTTCACTGTGTGAGAATGGCTACCATCAGGCTGGAGGAACAATATTATCTGTTATCAGCTTGGATCAGGGGCTCTGAACAGCAGGACATACACAATGAACAGTGTATACACACACACACACACACACACACACACACACACAAACACACACACGTATACAAGCAGCATGCTGGGTTATCTCCTTACCCAAGGCAGGATCTGCACACTCTTTGTACTGCTCCGGGGTGCAGTATGGGGCATCTCCTAAGGACAGACAGCAGAAACACAATGCTCACAGTCTGAACAAAAACCAAGGAGCAAGGCAGGAGGACACACAAAGGATGACAAGATCTGGGCTTATAATTCATTTAGTCTCAGACTGTCATTACTGTCCTTATCGCCATTGGATATTCGTTGCAAATTTGATCTCATCTCATCCCTGATTTCATTAACTTTTTGTACTTTGGCTGCTTCTCATCACTTCTTTCGGCATCTGTCACCCTCTCCATCTTTCTCTCACTTGGCGGAGGAGCCATCCCTCTCTCTTCTATCAGGACAACACAGGAAAAAGACATGTCCCAGATGTCAAGGAAATTATTTCCAGGCTGCAATTATTCGTTGCATTTTGGTTCATACTCTCACTCTCAAGATCACTCTAATGACAGGAAGATAGGAGAGATGAATAGGATCAGAGCATTTTAACTGGGGACTTCTCTTACATTAATCAACTGCACAATCACTATAACACAGCAGCTAATCCTGATGATCACAGAGACAGATTGCCTGGCTCTCTGTATGCAAACACACCGCTGAAAATGACTGTGATTGAAGAGAGAGACATTAACAATTATTGGACAGGAGGGGTGAGGGTTAACAGAGGCCAAATCCAAACGTCTCCTCTGTGCCAAACTCCTTTTCAATTTGCCATCTGAGATGCCACACAGTGATTAAACGTAGGAGGTGGACAGCAAATGCCAGCTGTAATCACTGCACAAACACAAAGTGAAAATAGTTGAGTTTTCCGATTCACTGGAGTGTGAAAGTATCTGATTATCTGCAGTCACTGGCAAAAAGCTTCAGAGTTGTTTTTTGTCACCACAGTGACTTCCAACCACAACAAACAGACACTATAAAACTGTGGATCTTTATAAACAAAAACAGAAACATCTCCATCCTCTAGGTCCCTACCAGGCATGTGGACCATCCTGCAGTTACAGTTCTCCACCAGATAGCGTGTCTCACAGTCGATCCGGCAGGCCGTGATGCTGTAGGTGCTGAAGAAGTCGGAGTCCATCGGCGTGGCCTTGCAGTCGCCCCACGGCGGGGGCAGGTACGTCAGCTGAGAGAAGACAGGAGCAGCGGTGCAGAACCACTTTAGTTATGAAGCTCATTGTATGTTGAACATCCTGTCCTGTGTCGTGTTAACACAGACACTTGACCTTGTACTCTGTCAATATGATGACAAACTGGCAACACGTGTATAGTGGTGCCTCTCTCCTACGCCTCACCTATTCCTACTCTCTCTGTGTGCTTTCATTGTGCTGCCCACTCCTCATGCAGGAGCTGAATAGTATAAGCTGTGAAAGTAGAGCGTTGATGTTGTGAGAGTTTGACTGTGAACAGCTTTGCTGCAGGGCAAAGTGTTGCACCATGTTCCTTGTGTTTTGATCCACAAATATCTATCAGTCACTGTGGACTCATACACATGTTTGTGTAGACAACAATCCAACACAGGAGGACTCAGAGAAACATTTTCCCTCAGGCTGATAGATGGTGACCTCTGACCTCTGTTAATCCTCCTCACTGCCCTGCACATGAACATACATCTGCACGCTCAAGAGTCAACACTGTGTAGTTGTATTTTTACTCTTCAGATATATTTCTGTTTTTATCTTTGCATTTTCATTCTATATATTTCTATTCTATTCAAAATTTATTTTTAATCTTACTCTAATTATAAGACTTTAAAGCTATAAAACACTGCACAGACTGTATGAGCAGTTTTACTCATTACTAATAAATTATACAGATTATTTTTCACCATTAACTGTATGTAAAATGTCAGAAAAGAGAAAAAAACACACATAAAAATCTGCTGAAGACCAAGCTGACAGATTGAGATCACTTGCTTTGTCAGAGCAACTCTCCAGAACCCAGAGGCATTCAGTTTATATGATGGAAAACATATTCACATGTGAGAAGCTGTTACATGTGAATTTTTGACATTGTTGTTCAAATAATTACTGAAAAAGATTAATCCATTATCAAATACTGTTGATTCATTTTCTGACAGTCAATTAATTGTTTCAGCTCCACACGTGAAAAATAAAACCTTTGAATCTTGTGTATTAATCATCCACAAACAAATAACACTTCTGTTATTTGTTATGGATGATTTAAGCCAGAAACCAGCACATAATACTTTAACATGAACTATAATATGAATAATGGTGATCACTCTCGATCGCCCGAATCCCTGACTTACATCATTATTATAGACTTATAGAGAAAAAAGGAAAAACAGTGAATTTAGAAACAAAATAACTCAAGGTAATACTGAAGGAACTGAGTTATAGGGGACATGTAAAATTATATATTTCCTACTTCAGCCCAAACCTCAGTGAATTGTGGGTAAACTTGAACAAAGTAAAATCACTCCAGCAGACTGCATTCTGCAATTTGCATTTTATATTAAAACATTAGCACCAGTCATTTACATCTCAGCCACCTTTATAAAAAATGAGGGGCAGAATTTGATGCATTAAACGAAGGAGGAAGCTGTTAAACAGCCACTGTGTTTCTGTCTCATCAGTTCAAACAGTGCATCACTGAGTGCTCACATAGCAATAAATTAAAGGCCACTGTTGTGATTTAGGGACTGCTTTTTACAATCTGTACTGGAGAGTAAGAGGTAGCCACTGTGTTGTGTACTGGATATGGTTACTAATAACCCAGGGAGATGCGCAACATGCACGTATGGTCTTCACACACATGAACATATACACTTAGAGAGCACTACCTCCAAGTCAAATCTAACAGGTGACTGTGATGATTCCTCTGCTTATTCTCACAAGGACTTCTCCCAAAGTCAGACAGAACATAAAAGCCATCAGAGCTGGGGAAAATGTGATAATCAATAATCAGTTCCTGTGCATTTATATTAGACCCTCTGCAGGAGCCATGTGATGTTATAAAGACTCTCTCGTGCTCAAGAGGTTTGTTACTTCGACTACTGCGTCTTCAAAGCTCTGCTCAGCCATCCCAAACCAACATCACTTCCCATTGGTTAAACTGCTGCAGAAGTTTAATTCTGCAAGTGTGGACAAAATTGACTCTGGCATAAAAGATTTAAGGACATGTTAGCGTGCAGTTAGCTGTTTAACGACCACGAAGACCGAAACAAATCATGTTGAGACTGCATCCTCGATTCCCCCTTCATTAATGGAGCCAGAGCGAAAACGAGAGGACGAGGAGAGTCACCGAGACTCAGAGGAAGATGGAGAAAAACTGGGAGCGGAGACATTTTGAATGTTTTGCTTCAGATGTTAAGTAGGGGAAACTGCAGACTTTTCTTTTGTGGGATCATGATGAGTGACAGTTTGGCCGACTGAAAAAAACAAAACCTCCCAGTTTTACACTACAGGACTGCTGAAGCAGGGAGCTGAATGAATGAGAGCAAACTGCATTAGATTAATGAAGAGTGAGTCTGCCAGCCAATGAAAGAAATAAATAACTAGAGAGAGAGACAGAGGGAGGGAGAGGAGAATCATATTAAAGAGACAGTAATTGAGGAATTGTAATGACTGTTGGAGACAGAAAAAGTAAAGGAGCGAGTAAGAAAGAGAAAAACAAGGAGGGACAGTCTCTTGCAGACGCGACATTCGCAGCATGCAAAATCCTGCTGCAGCCCGCTGACACTGGAACACACTCAGTGATGGTGTGGACGTGGAAGGACTGAGATCACCCCAACTCCATCCCTTTTTCTCCTCCATTCATTATGCATGGTTCTGTAGCATATTAGAGGCCAGAGTATATGATTTGTCTGGCTGCATGCTCACCATCACACCCCACAGAATTATTCACAGTTCAGAGGAATAACCCACACACACTTCATTTCACAGACACTTCTGCAGGCTGACAGGGGAAACTTTGTGTTTCTTAATAATGTCGAAGCCCCAGTGTGTATCTATACAGACAGCAGATGGCCCCAGGTCTCCAAGAGGCCGAAGACACCAAGAATCCCTCATCATATTAAAGGAGTAAAAAGAAGCTGTCCTTTAAACTGTCAGGTTATTGATGAGTCTGTGGCAGACTTGTGCCTTCTGTGTGAAACACAGCATTGATTCTCAGCCAAAATCATGTTCTCAACCTCCTTTGTGTGAGAGAAGAGGCAGCGTTCGTCCTTCAGACCACAGCGTAGAGCTTACCAGCTTACCTCATTTCAACTCCCTGGGGTCCAACAAAAACCTTGAACAGGGCCAGTGACAAATGTGTTTCTGCGCTGAGTGGTTCAATCACTGAGGCACACGTACAGTGGATCAGATTCAAGAAACACTGTGTTTGGTGGTGAGAGAAGTTTTCAGACTCTACCAATAAAAGTATAGAAGTGTTATCAGTGACAAGACCTCCTGTGAATGATATATACTTATAAATGACTTTATCAGATGAATATTTATTTGATTAATACTGATGCAACAAAGTGTAAGCAGCATTTTACTGCTCTAGCTGTAAACAGTTTAGTCCAGTGGATCATGACCCCAGGTTTTGGCCTCTTCATAAGATAAATCTGAGGGATTGTGAGATGATTTATGGGGTAGGAAATAAGAAAAAACTAAACTCTGATAAACAAATCTGTATTCAGTTTTTTTCTTATTTTATTTTCTCTAATCTTTGCTTCTCTGATGAAATATTACATTATCATTTCACCACTTTGGACCTAAAAAGGTTATTTGAATGAAATCATCTGAGAAGTTTAGAGGGAAATGTCTAAACTCACAGACTTCTAAACTGAGAGAAAAGGTCCCAAAGAGACACTGCTTTTCTGAGTTTATACCAAAAACTGATTAAAACTTTAACAAAGCTTGGGATTTTATCTCTCATCATATGTTTCCATGTAAAGTCTAACTGGTAACTATGGGTAACTATGGGTGACTACGAGTGGCTACATGTAAACAGAGTGATTGTGTTTCTAGTTCACTCTGTGACCTCTGTGATAACCATGCTGTCTGAGTCTGAACCTGAAAACTAAATCCACTCAGCTAACAGAGGTTAAAATCTGAACAGAGCAGAGAGCTGGTGGTTTTAACACCCAGCCACCTTTTCATTTTACAGTCATTAGATTCAATATTCTCATAAAATGTCTCTTAGCAGAGCTTTAAATTCTCTCAGAAAGTGTAACATTTGCCTGGACATTGTTAAACGCCAGAGAGTGGTTCTGACAAACTGAACAGCCTGTGCTCACCGTTTATATTTCAGATGACTGAGATACTGACTGGCTGTAAAAGTTCGATGAAGCTCTCAGTCTGTCTTGCTGGGAGCAACGGGGGCAGAAAGGGGCAGAGCCATCAGGAGGCAGCAGAAAGATCCTCCAGATGGTTGTGGATGAAGGAGTGTGAGCAGCGGAGTGTGAGCGCTGCTGGGACACAGGCCAGGGATTGATCACCTCGGGCAGGGTCACCTGGTCACCATGCAGGATGGTGAAAGCTCAGAAAGGCCCCCAGCGATCCCAGGGTACATCTCTGGTTAGACAGGCCACTGTATCAGTATGTTCACTCCAGACAAGGCAATTTTACAGTCAATATTCAGGTTTTACAAATGTCCATGTGAACATATTGTGACGGACAGAAAAGCAGCTTTGAAAACTGACTTTGACACTGAAACATTGGACGAAGCTTGGACGATGAATAAACAATAATATCATTAGTACTAACCATGCTGACCTACACTGCCTCCACTGTAGAGACTAGAGAAAGGATAAGACACTGCCAAACAAAAGGCCAAATACTCACATCATCCAGCTGTTGCTGTCACAGTCTCTAATGCAGTTTGTATTGTCAGGACCTGGCTCAAAGCCAGCATTATTTCTTTTCATTGTTATGTGGATGACACAGCATTACAGCACACTCTAATCATTAACCATCTGTCCATTAACCCTGGTGCCAGAGATCAAGGAGACATCTTTGATTCAAATGTGACTTTGTTGATGAGTCTGTTTTGTCTGTAAACTATATTTATTTAACCTGTAGTTCCTCCTCTGAAGTTTTACTCAGTATATTTAAATCAGTCATTGCTCTAGCACACATGCACCTGCAGTTCACCTCAAACTCTGCTGGCAGTCCTCAGGTCTGCACTTTAAACCACAGGAGACTGTGGATTTACTGTCAGAGCCCTTGAACTCTGGAACAACTTTCCTGTTGAAAATATGTCAGCGACTTCCTTTAAATCTCTGATGTTTAACTTTTACATTATACTGCACCAATTATGTTCTCTATAATATTAATGTATGTCTGTAAACCTACAGAGACGAAGGTTATTATCATCATTATTAAAGCTGTACTGGATTATTTTGACACAACAAGACATTAATTTTATTTTCAAACATAACATCTATTTGAAATCCTCAACATTAGATTGAAAAGGCTCATATAAACAGATCCTCCCTGACAAAATGTGCTGAGATATCTTATTGTATTTTCAGTATTCCTCTCCTGTGCTGTCATCATTTCCCCAGACGTACCCGTTGCTCCTGACAGGATACAAAGGTCTGAAACCCGGGTGCCACTCCGAAGCCCAGCTGGTCTATGAACGGTGGCTCGTCCTGGGTGTGGATCTGAACTTTGATCCCTGCTTCAAACGACGTCTCATCTGTTGACAAGAAGAGGTTAGGACATTTACAATGGGGATGACAATTTGTATGCACACATTGGCCTGGGTGATCTAACCGGCAGCAGCAGTTGTTGCTAATCAAAGAGATAATGCTCTGCAGTGGTGGAACATGTGTCAGCCAGTGGGTGAAAAACAAGCTGGAAACAAATTTAAAAAAAGGAGAGAGGACTAACTGCTTATTCATTAGTTAGACCTATGGATGTTCACGGATGACAAACATATTCTGGTGCTTTGGGAGTTAAGAAAAACTGGCAGGAGGACAGAAAGGATAAAGGAGATGGACTTTCTAAGCAGATAATGACGATACGTGCCCCACAGGAGCCTTATTTACTGCAGAGGGAACAGAGTGAATGGATAAATTAATAAATAAATGATGATGAGGATAAAAGGAAAATCAATACAGCTGACAGCTTCCTTCGCTACAGCACTCTGCTGTATAGATTTTAAATGAAGCAGATGGGCCTGTTTGATACTGAGATCGGGGGAACATCACAATGACACAATGATGGTGGCTCAAACCTGTACTAGTGCAAACATATTTCTATCACATTTGCAGGGACGTGGCTCTGCTTATCGAGGCAATGGCAGGCTGGATTCAAAAGATTTACTTCCTTTGAGCTCTGGCTCGGGGATAAAGAAGGATGTCTGTTTCCTGCCGCCTCTCCTTCCCCGATTGTCACTCGGTATCGTCTTCTAAGTGCCAGGCTTTCTCACCATTTTCAATTAAAGAGCTCAGGGATGCGGCTGGAATTCAGCAAGAGAGCTTCGACAAAGAGCGTCAGACTTTAACTGTTACACATTGCTCTTCTGAGACTGGATACAAAGATGTTCTCTGCCGCTGCCAAGACAAATGCTTAAGGCTTGGAGCAGCACATATACATAAGTAGCACCCAAGCTCTTGCTTGCAAGGACGCAGGTCATCTTTAAGTCATGGCCATACTCATACAGCTGAGGCTAACTCTGGTATAATGCATCAAATGGCAACAATTATTATACATGGTCCCTATCAAATAAAGAAATTTTAAAAATGAAATTAGGGCTGAACCTTGGAATGAAATGGAAGCCTGATCACACCTGACACCATATGAGTATGTCCAGCAGTTATTTCACTGTCTGTGCTTTGTTGTGAAATAATTCCAGGTATACAGCAACAGAAAATCACAGAAAATCTCAGAGCAGCCAGTACAACAGCAGTGGTTTTAACAAGAAAATTATAACCCTGTTACACCTGCCAACATTCACATCTTCCTGGATCTCTCTGTTACTTTATCCTGCTGTGCTCTCTGGTGATTATTTTATTTGTCCTAATAGAGGACAGGGGGCTCAGTGGTTATCTCTAAACTTAGTCTTGTTCCTGTGTGGAGTCTGTATGTTCTCCCTGTGTCTGCCTGAGTTTCCTCTGGGTGCTGCTTTTTCCTCCCACAGTCCAAAGACAGGCAGGTCAGGTGAAGTAAAAACTCAAATTGCCTGTGGGTGTGAATGTAAGTGTCTGAATGTGTTAGACTGGCACTTTCGTAGCTTCCCTCTCACCTAATGCATGCTAGGAGATGCTCCAGCCCTTTGCAACTCTGAAAAAGAAGTAGGTGTAAAAAATGGATGGATGCAATATCCAGGACTTTTTCCCCATTGGTAACAACTAGTTTAGACCAGGGCCTCATTTATCAACCACCTGCACACTGCATGTTGTACTTCATACATTTATACCCTCATTTCTCTGCACTGAACTGATTTATCAGTTTCCTCTTGTACTTGAAAATGTATGAACATTTAGATTCCTGACAAACAACAGCAGCACCCAGAGTACACAGGTATAATAATGAGAAAATGATTCTTAAATTACAAACCTCAATTCTACTGTCGGCCGGGGAACAATGGAGAGACTGGGACTATTGTCCCTGAGGACACTTCTAATTTTATTTAGAAAACAAAGCAATTATTTGTTTCAGCCTCTGTTTTATCTGCTTTCTCTTGTACTGCGTCATTTAGCATCTGTGGCATCACATAAGAGAAGCCAACAGATCTGTTATGTTTTGCTGCCCTTCAATTGATTTGACCAAGCCTTGTATATTTTCTGTTATGTTGAAACTGTTAAAAACTGGAACAGCAGATAAATCTGTAATCCATGACTTTAAAGTGTTAGTGTGTCCAGTGTCTATTTAGTGCACTACAGCTGACGTATAATGTAAAGTGAATCATCTGGAGATCACCTGTTTATCTTTGGATGAGCCACTGGTGGAGGAGTCAGATAAAACTGTTTTATTCATCATAGTCTCTGTTTCAGAGTGTGGTGATCTCAGCTAACGTTAATGGAGAGAAGAACAACAACATGCCAGCTTCTTGGTGGACATGGTTAACTCTATGGCAACAAATAAAACGTGTAAATAGTGGCCATGGTATAGAGCACAACGTAAGAAAAAACATACAGGAGCAAACATTAAACAAGGCTAGTGTCCATGAATCCTTTGCTCCTCTTTCTCACTGTTGTTTGTTGTTGTTTTGTCTGTAATAATTAAATCTACATCAGGACACTGGGACTCTGATATTTGGTATTCAGTTGGTGTTTCTGCATGTAAATGTATGTCCAGGAGCAGATGGATGTAGAACAATGTGAGATCCATCATCATTCATCACTTGTAGTTGTGCATGCACGTGTCTGATAAACATCAGTTTTACATGTTTAGAACTTGTTTTACTTGTGTTTGATGAATGAGGCCCCAGGTGTTTGAAGTGGCACATCATGCTCTGCAGGACATCCAGCCAGATTAAACAAATAGGTAATACATGCTGTTATAATGGGATTAATCAATGATCAATCATGTTGGCAAGAAGGTCTTTGGGAAAACGATCAAACTGTGATATTCATGGAATCAGAAGGTTGATATTTTTCCTGACTGAAACTTACACTTGGTATCTTACTTTGTTATTTTTCACTTCTTTCTAATAACTTTAACTCTAATAACTCTAATAACTAAACTAAAAAATGGATTTTAAAGCAACATGATGTAACTTTTTCTGAGCAGAAGCGCCCTCTGCAGCCATGAGTGGTAATTAATCCTGTTGGGCTGTGAGTCTGAGTGCCGGTTTTCATGAACAGAAAATAACAAAGATAGCAAACTCTGTTTTGATTCTTGATATTTCCAAAGTTTCCTGGCTGAATATCAGAGATGAACTCTGGACTTTAATGACTTCTTTGTCTTTTTGACCTACTGTTCTGCATTACATCTTGAACCTGCTGGACCTGGTTCCATTAGTTTAACTGATTATCACATGAGATTGTAGCTGCTAACCAAGGTTAGAACAAGAACAAGTGTTCTGGGCGCAGAGTGGGAATGAAAGAGGCTCCATTCTCGAACGTTGGCAATGAAATCTATTGAAAACTGCAAACCGATCTCCACCTAAACAAACAAAAAACCTTCATGATGTCAACAAAGTTCAGGACAAAAACTTACTCTGAAAATTATATAAACACCCATGACAGTAAAATTAAAATAATCTGAATAATGAAAAGTATGTGACTAACATATATGACTGTGTGTGTATTGTAGTTACTGCATCCTTAGGTTCCCTCCACCTCTCCTCTTCTAAAAGCCTTTAATTATTTAATAATCTTACATAAAGAACATCTAATATTAATGTGATTAAATCATTTAGGCTCAGAGTAGACGCAGCTTTATACTTAAACATTACAGTAAGATCACAGCTTTATGCTTTGTGCTTCATGTTTAATGATGATCATGAACACTGTGTTTCTGTGATCACACTGAAACGTCTCTTTACGTTCATTTCCCAGTGCACATAAAATATTGATATGAACACACAGCAGCATGTGTTGCTGCATGAAAATCAGAGTTTCAGAGTCTGGTGGAGCAGTACCAAGGAGACTTCGCTGTGTTGATGAGGGGTCAACCTGGAACAGAGGAACTTCTCGCCTCCACTGCTTTTATATCAGGAAAATGGTTCTGTGCTAGTTTGATTCATGTGGACTTGATGTCTAACTGACAAAAGATACAATTACATACAATGAAATAAAATTCTCTGATCAATATCCTCTTTAAACAGATTAGTCAATATCATCTGTGGACACAGCGGGGGCATTTCAAACAGTCAGAGCAGGATCGCCAGTCATGATTAATCAAAGAACGATTCACAGAACTTCACATTCAGGCTCATAACTGAGTGTAAATCTGCTACAGATAAGACAACATTTTATCTTATTTGGTCTTAGGTATGCACATGTTCACCAGACTAAATGGATTTAGGGTTTTACAATTTCATCAAAAGGGTTTGCAGTGAGCAAGAATATAGGCTGGTCAGACCTCCGTCTCAGGGATTAGAGGGGAATCCCTGTGATAAGTTTTTTTCCCTCACCACCGCCAACACTGAAAATAAGTGACTACTTTAGTGTTTAATTGATTAAAGAAAAACTCTGTCAGTGGCTTAAGGGCAAACATACACAGCAACCCTGTATTTTTGCTGATATCTTCAGAAGTGGGGATGGAATGTTTCATGTGATGTATCCTCCAGGTAAACTTACCCGTCTCTCCCCATACAGGCAAGTATTCATCCTGCTGGATATCTAGCATCAGCTCCAGGCCATTGCCCATCCCTCCCTTCATCGTCACCATCAGGGGTCGTCCATCTTGGCCTGAATTAAAGGTGTAGCATTTTCCATAGCGTGTGAATATCTGAAAACACAAAGAAACAAGGCTTTTAGTGGTTTTAGCCACAACACATGACATGAGAGAGAAGGAAGAGTCAGGCCACGTGTCTCCTAACTTTTCAACCCTGAGGTAAAACCTCAGATTCTAGCATTTAATACTTGAAGAGTGGAGATGAAGGTGGTGCTGGGGTGAGGATTGTTTCTAAAGCAGCTAAAAAGCTCCAACAGTAACCTGCTCTTGTTCCGCTGTCAGCCACAGACCTCAGAGGTCTTAGTGCTGAGATGCTGTTGACAAACAGAGTTTTCACCCCTCTCAGTGCTGCATGATACACTGTGTGCCTGAGTGAATCTGACATGACTTTCATTTCAAAGTGGGATCTCCTCTGACTGCTGTATCAGAGCACATCTCTCCAAACTCACTGTGGTTTATATCTATTTCAGATACAAACACTTTGAAACAGGTAATGATTTATGTTTTATTAATATCAAGCAGTGATCATTATTAGAGCAGAAACAATTATTAAATTAATCAAGAAGGCACTTAACAGAGAATGAAACATCATCTGTGAACATTTCACTGGTTCCAGTTTCTCAAATGTGAGGATTTACTGAGTCTTTGGTCATTATGACTGTACACTGAACTGAAACAAGCAATTTAAACATGTTAATTCTGTGAAATAATAATGGAAGTTACTTACTACTCTGTGGCATTTTTATGGATCAAACCATTTATCAATAAGTCATTAGAACAATCAGCTGGCTAATCAGTCTTATTTTTGTTGCTTATTAATTAGCTGTTTATTTTTATAATGTATAATCTTGTCCATAATCCAAATGTCAGGAAATAGTCATCCTTTATCACAATACACAAATACAAAAATATTCAGTTTAACATAACAGAAAACAGGAAAGATTCACTCTTGGAAAGATGAAAAAGCAGTGAAATCAAGTGTTTCAGCTTTAATTAAATGGTCATCAAGATTTTTCTCTCCCAGTTTGATTCGAAGCATCTTGAAAACATGAAGCCAGATGAAATGAGCTCAACATGCTCCAGTTCCACTTTAATCTCTATCTGCAGATGTAACTTTGACTGAACACGGTGTAGTTTCATCAAACCTAACTGTACCTGCCTGACATGCTAAAGTATGCTGTCCTACACTGTACAACAGTACAAGCTGGACAGCTGCTGTGGAGCAGCAGGAACTGTGACCTATTGGCAAAGACATGATTGCCAGTGAACTAATGGACATATAATCCAATCATAGAGATTAGGAAAGGGAAAACCATGGCCGGGATCCAAAGTAAAACCTTCCCCTACTTTGTTGTCAGGCTGCATGATTGTCGGCCCTGTGTCAAAGCATCGCAGAGCATCCCACAATTAACTTATTATTAACCTTCAACATTGACATTGACATTCACAGGACAGAATGGCAAAAGGAAACAGAGGAAGGGTTTGTACAGAAGAAATGAAAATAGGAGCAGAGAGGTAATAACTGAAATACTTCCGCTCTTTGTCTAAATTCTGTCCTCATAACACACAGTGGAGATAAGACTCAATGTTAATATAGTGTACAAATAATCACAACACAGATAGTTTGTACAAAAAGCCCTTTCTCTCTGCTGAGGCTGCCTAAAAATGTTGCAGCTTTATATCTTGTGAATGTATCGTGAAGACCTTGAGAACACATAGGGAGGAGGCGTTTATTACAAGGGTGACTTATGAATCAGACATTAGTGCTTCATGACAAATTACTCAAATGTCACAAACACCAGATGCACGGAGCAGAAAAAAATTGCAGCTATGTCTCACAAAGGAAAAGTTAGTGTAATGTGAATCCTGTTCAGTGAAGTATGTGGAAAAGAATGGACCGTGAATCACGATGGATTTCCTCCCAGGGTGAGGTTATATAGGAGCTTTTAAGACACAAAACAGTGAAATGTAATAAAAAGCCACCTGATAGTCAGACACAATATGAGATGTGACCTTTCAAGTGTGTAAGTGGCAAAACTGAGTAAGAAAGAGGTGGCTGCGATGCCCGCCTATGTGCACTGACTCTAGAGCAGGATACAAACATCAATAAAATGCCCCTGAAATCCATCTAAGTCCTGGAGTCGCCTCTCACCATAATCAGATCACTGTTTATCATTGCTCTTTGGAATATAAAGGCAGGGAAATGTTATGATATCTCAGCAGCAGCCGCATCAGCTGGACAGAATATTTGACAATAACAATGGACAAACCTGCAGGAAAGAGAGCTCTTAGCTTTTTTAGTCTGAGACCGTTGAACAGCCGAACAAGTCCCATTTTCCATTTTTCCCAATTTGTCAGGACAACCTCTTCCTTCACAAGGTTTTTGCCCATTCGTAGCTTGCAAAGATTTTTCCAGGAGACAAGTTTGAACACTCAGAGGGAAGAGGTGTTGTTGCTCACACTGAAAGAGAAAAGCATTTGGCAAATGAAGAAAACAGCGATAAGATCGTCAGTGATTGTGTGGAACTGTGAGCGTCTGTTTGTCATTGTGCCTGTGCCCGAACTCGCACACACATTAGTACAAGAATATGAATGAGTGTGTTTAAAAGAGTGAGCATGTGTGTGTGCAGTGTTTGCGTAGACTGTGTGCCTTGCCATCTGCGTGTACATGTTGATAATGTGGTGACAGACTACAGGAGGCCTGTAGTCTGAGTTGCTGTGGTAACCAGGAGATTGTGCTGGCTGATCTGAGTGAAGAGCAGCAGCAGTGGGTGCCGGTGGTGACCTTGGAGAGCCAGAATCTTCACTGTGTTCTGTAGCTTTGAGTTTTGAGCTCAGACTCAACTAGCTTCTTCTTGTCTTTCTGTTAAACAGCTCATTTGTCGTGTTCAGTGTTGGCAGTGTGTGTGCAGAGTAAAATACATCCTAACATGAGCTATGTATTATTTGGAAAAGCTTTTCCTGAGGAGGCAAATCCCACATTGCATTTAGTTCTTGCACTGCCGCTGCAGCTGATTCAAAATGCTGCAGCACGATTACTGACAGGAACTAGGAAAAGAGACCATATTTCTCTTGTGTTAGCCTCTCTACATTGGACTCCCAGGCAAATCCAGAATAGAATTCAAAATCCTCCTCCTCACATACAAAGCCCTTAATGGTCTGGCTCCATCTTACCTTAAAGATCTCATAGTCCCCTACAATCCCACCAGGACTCTGCGCTCCCAGAATGCTGGTTTACTGGTGGTTCCCAGAGTTTCTAACAGTAGAGGAGCCTTCAGTTATCAGGCTCCTCTACTGTGGAACCTTCTCCCAGTTTCGGTCCAGGAGGCAGAACACCCTCTGTACCTTTAAGAGTCGGCTTAAAACTTTCCTCTTTGATAAAGCTTATAGTTAGGGTTGGCTCAGGTTTGAACCATCCCTTAGTTATGCTGCTATAGGCCTAGGCTGCTGGGAGATCTCCCATGATGCACTGAGCCTTTCTCTCTCTATCTATCAGTATGGATTCATATCCCATAAATACATGTTACTAACTCAGTATCTCCCCTTTCCTGTAGTATTGTGCTCTTCCGTCTCTCTCTCCTCTTCTGTCTCTTTCTGCAGGTATTTCTGCCTCTGGAGCTGTAGAGTCTGATCTGTGATGACAAGTCTGCTGCTGCTCCTACAACTCCACTCAACACCTGCTGCTAGAATTAGAGATTACTTATACTGCTACTTAGTTGTATTGCTACATTAGCAGTTAATACTTTAATTATCATTACTACTACTGTATTATTGGTATCACCTTACATATTATATGGTGTTATGCTATGTTCTTCTCTCGCTATTATGGTTTAGACCTGCTCTAAATGAAAAGTGCCTTGAGATCACTTTTGTTGTGATTTGGCGCTATATAAATAAAATTGAATTGAAGTGAATTGAATTGAGCCCTATACATTACATTTTTAAAAAAGAGAACCAGTGAATCCTCTTAAATTGTAAACACAGAAATTAAACATTTAAATCTGCCCCCACCTGTGTGGAAAAACACAGAGAGAGAGAGAGAGAGAGAGAGAGAGACATCACCCTCTCTTGTTCTCTCAGGCCACAGAAATGTCACTGTCTCTCTCTTCCCTAAATAATTCACAGAAAGACAGCCCCAGACTGTTGAGATGGCCCTCGGCTATCCTTCACATGACAATGTGACAAGGATGCACAAGCTGTTCCCTTAAGTTGCCAGGGAACCACTTTCCCTCCTCTCCACTAATATCAAGATCAACACTCAATACAAAGGTGCAATGTGTTATGACAGTGACAAAAACACACCTGTGATTGTCTGGGTTTAACATGGCAGTGAATCATTTCAGCTGAAAATAGGCTAATGTTCTCATTGTGCTGTTTGTCATTAATTAATGATCAACAAATAAAACAATTACTGGGAGAAAAATGAAGAAGGGCAATGTACTCTTCTGCTGTATCCACTCTGTGCTTCATCTGTATGTGGAGGGAGTGTTACAGAATACAAGCAACACCTATAGAAATAAAATAAACACACAGATTATAAAACAAGCATCACTGAAAAACATTACTGCAATCTCACCTCAAGTTCCATTCAGTGGCTGATTCAGAGAGTGCATCTCAGACACAACAGCTACTGAATGAACCAAGAGACAAGACTGTTTCTTTTTTCAACTGCTGCTTCCAAGGTCAAGGATGACCTTCAGCTTTTAAATGAGAAGTCCTACAGGTATTCAAGATCAAGTTTGAACAGCTACAGTTCCATGGAAACTGATCAAACTCTACAGGTGAGGACCATGTGATTTAAAGGTACAGGAAAAGGAACCACATGGACCCCGAAGTGAGATGTTTTTTTCATTGCAGCATTTTTTTTGTCCACCTGCTGTAATAAAAGTTCCAAAATACCTCTGACTAGTTATCAGAGAGCAGGTGTGAGTTTAATGTAGAGGAAGAGAGAGCTGAAAGCTTACAATGAGCAGAGAGAGAGGTTTTCCAGCCAAGCTAAATCACAGGAGTCACACCTGTTAAATAAAAAGTGTATGTCTGCACTGCTTTATGGACTGATGATGTTACTGTTGGCAGATAGGTGGGTTTTTGCCTGACAAAGTAAAACCCGCAAAGTTCTACTTGCAAACCTGCTAGTCAAGAAGAAGCTATGCATGCCTGAAATAAATGTGTAGTCAGTTACTTAAAGGAGCTGTAAGTACGTTTTCTCTGCCGTCACATGTGGTTTACTGCAGGGAGTCATCTTCAAAGAGCTTCAGCCACTGTTGTATTTATAATACAAGAGAAGAAGTGAACTATAAGCAAAACATTGGTGCTGCTTTCCACCACTGGAGACAGCTCTTGGTGAGTAAAGGAATGAAGTTTGCTGAACTTGCCAACGGTAATGTAAGGTAGGGGTTGATAAATGAAAGAAAGGATTAGAGAGCTAGCTTCTTCTGTGTCGTACAACATTACTCACTTTACTCAAGCTTTACGCTCTTCTCACAGAGATCGTACCTGCTAAGTTACATAGTAAAAGAACAGACATTCAGGGAACAGAGACGCACCATTCTTCCTGTTACAAATCAGGGTAACATCAAAATCATTATAAATTCTAAGGTAAAATAGTTTACATAATGTTGCTTTAAATCAGATAAAGAGCAAAGAACAACTGCATGGCAGTCCCACAAATCCAAAGTCATTGCCATTAGCTATAGTTTTATTTACCAAGGCTTCAGAGTTTGAGGTAAGTTCTCAAGATGTCATCCAATTTCACAAAGAAGTGAACAACCATTACACTGATGTAGAGAGCAAATCCACCTTCAGTTCAACTTCTCACTCAGATTTAAACCATCAGTCAATCAGGCGAAAAGGAGGGACAGAGGATGACTGCGTGTTCTCAGGTGGATTTCCAAAGTGAAATCAATGTCTGAGAGTGAGGACAGGCCTGGGTGATGAGAATTAACCTGTGTGTTGTTAGAGCACAGGAAAAGATGGAAGGAGGGAGGGATGGACTGATGAGACCAGAGTTTCCCTGCAAAGAGCCAGAAACAGGAGGGGAGTTCCTGCACAAAAGTCAATACATCCTGAAACCTATTGTATGTACACAGGCTCACCTTCCTCCTCCACACCTCACTTCTGAAGTGTGACTGATTCCATTGGTCTGACTCATGCCGACAGCTCGTCTTGCACGGCCTGAGGCCAAGCAGGGTGTCATCGATTATCTATGCACTAACACAGATCCCCAAAACTCAGACCTTGGGATTTTGTTTATCTCTGAAATAGGTTGCTGTTGGCTTGGTCACCCTTTGAAATACTCACTACAACACAACATGAAACGTTCTGAAACATGTTTCTAAGAAGAAATGTGTTTCACTGTGATAACTTGTTTTGTGGTTCCAGATGCGTTGCATTAAAATTGCAAACAGAAAAAAGCAGCTTTTTGATCCATTGTTTGGGGATATGTTTTGATGCCACAGAGACTGAGGCCTGCAACCGAAGCCGTTTCAAATTATAAAAGTCTCTCAGAACATGAAATAACCCTGAGTCAGGCCTGTTACAAATGTCAAAAGTCCCCAACCAAAAAATTCAGGCTGTGTTGCAAACAACAGAAGAAAATCTACTTAACTGAGAACAAATTTGAGTAATGAGGTGGGGAGAGAGGATTCACATTGTTCTCCACGCGATGATGAAGTGCAATCAATGGGCTGCAGTTTACCAATGAGGCCAACGCTAACTGCTCTCCATCACTGTGTCAGGGAGCGATGTAAAGAGACGTTAAATGAATCAAAAGTCTTCATTAAGGGCAGTCTGGTCTCCTGTGAGCACAGGATTGTACACACATTGATCCTGCAGTGATGGACAACAGGGGGGAGGGCAGTTCAGACCATATGATGAACACAGGGCTGCTGGGTTTACAACCTTCTCCACTGAAATCATTTGACCTCTGATATGGTTTGGTTTGGAATTTACAATCCTAATTTTCCAGTATCTGTCAGTCAGTGGGTGAAACAAGAACAGAGAGACATTTTAAAATGTAAATATCACGCCAACACTTCTGTTGTTGGAAAAACTACGGGAATATTAGAGCGATATTATGGAGGTATACTGTCAGCTCAATATCCAATTATGTAGGATAAATCACTGTGGAGCTCAACACAGCTTAAGTCCACACACAAATATTACTGTGACATTTATATGGATACAGCTTAGGAGGAGAGAGTTAAGTGAACTACCTACCGAGGCGCATTACCAAGCAACAGTGCAGAGGAATGCGCATTGTGTACAGTGTGCTTCAAAGCTAATTGATTACGTGGCCACTTGATCTCTATCCACCCAACACATAAAGATACTGACAGCCAATTACAGACAGTTCACCTCCTGACTCAGCCTAACAAGAGTGAGCGCTGCATCCATCTCTAAAAGCTGCATCAACCTGTTGGGAGGGGGCGGGGGAGTTCGAACAAAGAGCTGAACTTTGGCGACACTCACGGTGCTGAAATTGCGCGGCCCGCAGAGCTCTCCCTGGTACCGACAGTACAGCAGCATCTCCTCCAGCTGGTGTCCCAGCCGGTCCAGCAGCTGCCTCATGGTCGGCTGGGATTCCCGCGGAGGAGGAAGAAAGTGGTTGAAGTCCAAAATCCGAGACAGCGGGGACCAGGGCGGCTCGCCCCCCGCGCTCCCTCCGTCGTCGCCCCTCAGCGGTGCCAGCGCCTCTCTCGCAGCGGGGGACACCTGCCAGTTCCTCCCCAGGAGTCCCAGCCACCTCCCGGCGCTGAATATGTCCGTCTTCTTCATGCGCCGCGGCAGCAGCAGGTTCTGGTTGCAGATGGTGACGGCGGGGAAAACGAGTCGTTTGGCGTACACCATGTGCGCCTTGGTGTAGACGGGCGAGGAGAGCAGGTACCGCACTCTGTTCGAGGACCAGGTGAAGAGCAGAGCCAGAGCGGCCAGGAAAGCCAGTAGCCACGCGACCCTCCGGGGGTAGGAGCCGCTGAGGAAGATGTGCCTCAAGCCGTGCAAGGTGGTGTGTTTCAAGAACAGCTTCCCTGCTTCGGCGAGGGAGCCCGGTCTCGGTTTCGATCCAGATGAGTCGCACTGGCACATTTTGGAAGAACGCCGGCGCGCGCTTTCAACATCGGTCCCGTTGTGGTCACAGAGACTGAACCGAAACTCGGCTCTGCGCTCTCAGATGGCTGCTGTTCGAAAGAGAGAGTTTGGGGTGGGGTGTGGGGGGGCGAGGGAGAGAGAGAGGGAGGAGGAAATAGAGGGAGGAGAGAGGGAGAGAGAAAGAGGAAGAGGGAGAAAAGGGAGGAGGGGGGCGCACGCAGCTCTGCTCGGTCCTTTCAGGCTCTGAACGGCAGCTTGAGGTGGTGATGGAGAGAATTCAGTACCCTGAGCTGTTCCGGGTGTGTTTGTGTGTGTGTGTGTGTGTGTGGGGGGGGGGGGGCTACTGTTCGGCAACTGGAGTCCAGGGAATTATTTCATCAAAATTACAACAGTTAGACTGAAAATCTGTGGGTTCAGTTAAAATCACACAGACACATTATAACTGCACGATCCCTGTGTCGGCTGCCCTGCTCTGGTCTTCACTGTTTCATCTCAGCCTCTCCTTCCTCCTCCACCCCTGCTGTTTGCTGAATGAAATCATTGGCCTCAGTAGCTACAGACCATTTGTCTTCCTTATCAAACATGTCACTCTCTCTCTCTCTCTCTCTCACACACACACACACACCTATGGGCACACACACATACACAACCCCACACACATGCACCATAATCCCTGCTGCCTGTTTGTATTCGTCTTCTAAATTGAACACTGCATTAGAGAAAGTAATACTGTAGAGATTGGAGTTTCTTTCATTAGTTGAATTTTAAACGATGCAGATTCAAAGCTGGAAGAAAAGAAAAAAGTTCAGTGTGTTTAACATTTTGGTGACACTCAGGTGTAAGCAAACTGGCTGACATTCCCTCCTGTCAATTCCCTGATATGTTTCAGTGAAAGATGTGAAATGTTATGGAGAAAACAAAAAAGGTCAAGATGCTGCTGATAAATGAATGCAAAGCATATAGCTCGTCTTTAGAGCATCTCCCGAAGTCCCAGAGAGCCTAACAGAGGTTTAATGGGATTTCTGACCCTGCTGTGGCCCAGTTTGGCCCTGATGAGGGCAGCATGTGTCAACACAGGCGACAGAGGCTGAATGCTCCATTGACAAAGTGTTTTACCAGCTCTCTCTCTCTCTATCTGTCTCTCAGGGTGTCGGTTAAGTGGTGGTTCATGCTCAGTTGGTCACCATCAGACTGTGTCCCAGTCCACAGTAAAAGCTGGACACCATGCAGACCTGATCCTTACTCTCTGCTCCAACCTTTGGCTACAGTGTGTAGTTTACTGTGTGACTGAGGGAGAAGAGAGGAGAAAGACATGGTGTGAGTGAGAGAGGAAAAGCAGCATGATCGAGGTGTTCTTAGCCAAAGCCACTTCTAGCCTTAGATAAATCCAGCTTCTTGTAATTTGAGTAATTTCTGTGATCTGGGAACACGGTGCTGTCAGTACAAAAGATGATCTAACATACATCCATTATCTACACCGCTAATCTGTCAGGGTCACAGGACAATCAGTCAGATTATAAACCACTTCATCTGCGGGTGAAACTGCAACTGAGCATGCCCAACATGTTAGTAACAACCCTCACACACTGAGAACTCCATCTCACACCTGCACCAAACATGGGTGGTCAAAGGTGAACCAGGTGAACCTGCAGTTCATCTACTCTACAATTCTCGTTTAACCCTTCCTTCATCCACTCATCATCACATCGTTGTTTCAGACAGCGTGGTACATCATGCTCTCAGGACACGTCAAACTGTGCATGCTAAGCTGTGGCTCTCGTGTTGTTTTGATCACTGAACTAATCCTTGTCCCCATGTGCCACAGGATCGCTGCCTGCCTGCCTGCCGATCAGTCATCCAGTCACGCTCACAGCCCTGCCTTCATCTCTGCTCTGCTTCGACAGCCACCAGCTTCCCTCTGCCCTCTGCCTTCACCTGCTGTAATCCTCACCTCCATTCACCTTCACTCCCTGAGAGCAGACAAGAAACTCTCTCCTGTCTTACTCTGAGTCCATGGTCTGTGTTTGGGTTCAGTGACAGGGCACAAACTCTGGTCTACTGCACGAGACCAACATGCTTCACACTAATGAGCTGCGATCAAAAAGCTCAGACTGCAAATGAAGGGTGCAGCGTAGTCGGTGTGAGCAGTAAGTGTGGTTTATTCTGAATTATGTTGGATTATCAACATTTGGACCTGTGTTACACATGTTTGTGATTTCAGTGTCAAAGTCTGGGAGGATCTCCATCAACAGGCCTGAGACAACCAACCTTCATGTGGAGGATCATCACTGGTGACGAGAGGTGATGATCCAGACACCAAACTGTGGAAGAGTCCACTGTCTCCAAGACAGAAGAAGGTGTTTCATGCTGATGTTTTCCTGCACCATTCTGAGGCATCTGAGGGAGGATATTCAGTACGAACCACCTGAACTGTGGCGTGATGGAAACTGGGTTATTTGGTCACGCCAGCACAATCATCAGTTCCCAACGGCCCCAACTTGCCAGATTTGGCTCCCGGTGACTTCTTCCTCCTGCCCAAAATGAAATTCAAGCTGAGAGGCTGTTTTGACACAGTGGAGGAGAGACATGCTCACAGAACAGGACTTCCAGTGGGTTTTCCAGGCACAGCAGGAACACTGGGAGCAGAGCACTGCTGCACAAGGGGACAACTGCGAAGGTGATGGTTTGATGGTTTCAGGAGCAGTCTCTGAGCTTTCTGATCACACCTCATATCAACCAGCCTGATTTTCATATCTTTAATTTTCTGCCTTGCTACATAAAGGGCACACTGTTTCCTCCATTCTCTGGGCTGTTTTTGTGTGCTAGTGCTCAGAGAGTGAAAATCCAAGCACCACAAGGAACACAAGATGAGATCAGGGAACCAGCAGCAGTTTAATCTCTCTCCATGTTTCTGGGTTCATACAGGACACAGCCCGCTTACTCATTCTCTCCCTGGAGATATACTGTAGCACATGTCATAATGTCCCTTCTGAGGACAATCAAGTCCTCTACTCGGGCCATAACTCATGCTTTAACGACTGAGGGTGTCATGGGGAATGGCTGCTCAACTGTTGCCCCACGATGGCCACAGAGTAAGATACCACCACATCACATATTCAAGAGGTGTACTATGGCAGTCAGTAAATCTTTGACTGAACACATGTACAGAGGGCTGACCTACCTGTGAGCAGGAGAGTGACTGAAGTTAAAGTATACACACTGGGGTGTGAATATAAATGATTTGTGAGTTATATATTTTTAAAAACAGTGGGCGGTGCATCAGAATTCACCTGAGACGGATCCTGACACTTTTGGCATTTAACAGCATTTGTTCAACCCCGTTTCCCCAGCCTACTCATCAAGAGTGAGACATATCGGAGGAGAGGCTCCGTGCAACAAGCTAATCCGTCTGGGTGAAGGGATAATGATGTATTTGCTTGACATAGAAACACAATCCCACAGCAAATGTAACAACAGCAGAATAACAAATTTACACTGCTCTGAAACTGCAGTTAAAGAGTTTCACTATTGAGCCCATTATGGAAACAAACAGGGACATTTGTTAGGGGTCATATCTCCAGTCTATTAATACCTAAGCATCTGAGACATAAATAAATATCCTGTTTGATTGACTGAGTCTTAAAATAAACTGAATTTACTCACGAATAGACGAGACACTGTCTTACATACACCTTTCACCTATTTACAAGAGTGAATAAAGGGAAATAAAAAAGAAATCTCATAAAAAAACAGTTTCCTTGATTAGTATTGAGCAGAAAAATGCAGACTTTGGCTAAAACACAATTGATTTTTCATTGTGTATTCTTCCATAGTAGAACTTTGAGTCTATAAAAATTACTGCTCACTTATTTTTTCAAAGAACAATGATTTCAGGCATCCCAAGGCTGCTGCTTTAAAAGGAAATACACATATGGTGTTACTATAATCACAGACAGTTCAACCTCCATTTGTGAGTGTGAATCTCTCTCATGCAAAGTAATTTCTATGATGTTATTGAGATGAATCCTCAAACTGCTCAATAGAAAGCTGACGTGGACTTTTGTTAACACAATGACAGAGTGCAGAGTAAATTTATGGACACGTTTTGGAGCTCAGACCTCTCAGTAACAATACAACGAAACAAAAAGGGATGCAATTACAGAAACATTCTCAGTTCACAAATGTCAGTATCCACTGCAAGCTGATGGCATGAATTTCCATCACAGGCTATTAAACACCACAGAGTATTAGGTGCTTGATTGCTAGGAGCTAGCAATGAGTGTGATCAGTAGATGGCTGTTTTTAGGCTGAGTTTTTGCTTTGACAGATCCTCTAATTGAGAAAAAGACTTCAGTTTCAATCAGTGAGGCCAGTGAAGCAGTGATGGCTTAAAAGCCAATGAAAGATAAATGAAAAAGGCACCAACAAGCACAGAAATTGAATAGCTGCCACTTGACATCATACGTTATCAGTCACTTTAGGAAGCTAGCTCAGATCACACCTATTAGCATGCGAAGTGAACCATGTACAGAGCTAAATTATATGTGGTATTATTCTTCAAAACGACCACCTTTGGTATTCAAACACGGGGCAGACATTTAGAGATGATGCACATCACAGAACTCACAGCAGAACAGCTCTTACCTTTACTGTATTTATATACAGCTACATGCATATGCAAGACACTTTTATTTATTTAGAAGCTATTTAGAAGCTATCTCTCTCTCTATCTCTCATCTCTAGTCTTCTACCAATTATTTTTCCAAGGTCTTCAGGTGTACATGCATAATGCCTTCACTTGAATAGATGTACTGTTATAATACATCATATAATACAGAACAAACACTGCAGACCTGTGGTTGTTCAGGGGTTTTCTATTGTACATGCAGGCACTGGTGCATGTATGAATGTATATTTGTATTTTGACAAGTCTGTATATAGATAATTCTGTAGAAATTGGGAAGATAAATGTGTCTGTATGTTATATTTTTATCATTTCATTGTCCATTGGTGTGGGTGGTGGGGAGAGTGAGAGAGTTTTGGAGACTGGATAAGAGAAACTATCTGCAGTTGTGGTCACAGCATGAGGTTAATTCACTCCATCAATGTGCTGATGTGGTATACTGAAACAAACTGTTATTGCTCTATCTGTGGACATACTCCTGTAAAACCTCAATAAAGAAATAATCGTATAAAAAGAACTACACCATGGGCCGGATGAGTCTGTGGACTGGCAGCACCTGAGATCGCAAATCTTCAGTTCTTCAGATCGCGATCCTTCAGTTCTTCATATGAAAAACAGGCCACAGGAGTGACATGAATACCCTCAGTGATGTGAGGACGCTGAGGGCTGAATTAACCTTTGAGGTCCACTCTGCTGTGTGTGCCTGACTGTGGGCACCGACGGCAGAAGGTTTGTTTGCAGAGCTCAGGGGTGTTGCGGCGCTCGGCAGTTAATCAAACTGTCATTCTGGGTGCAGATCGGGGTGGGGTGGGCCAGCCCAGACCTTGACATGTGCAGAGTCAAACTACATGGCACAAGACAATCAACGTCACCCAGCTCCCCTCCTCACCACTGTGGTTCACATCTACTCAACCTCTGTCATTACCTCTTCTGTCTGTTCACCCAGAGTGCAGCCCCGTTGTCTGTTTGCTGTGGCATAAACACAATGCATTTCCACTCATCCTGCCCTCTCTGCTGTGTGTCTTTACATTAGACGTCAACCTTCCGTCACACACATTCACACACTCTTTACTCTGCCTCTCTCCTTCTCTTCTCTGTGATCTCCATATTCTCTCGGCTTCTTTTGGTTGCTGCTGTCTCTTGTTTGTCACCTGCTGGGAATTTTTGGCACCAAGTCATCCACAAGGGAGCCAGCAGAGAGAGGGGGGGGGGTGAAGGATGGAGCAAAGGAAGAAAAATGGGGTGGAGGCATGGGGAGCAGCAGTCAGGGTCCTGTAGTTGCAGGGGCTGACAGAGGAGCAGGTGGTGATTTACAGAGACAATTCTGAGGATAATTGTGTACATGATCTGCTGTGAGGGACAAATGTCACAAAGGCCACTTTCCCAATAGCTTCTCAATCTCCTGGGCTATAAGGTTGAATTAAACACTGTGTCAGGTAAGTGCTGCTCTGCTGTTAAAATACTGTGAGCTGAGTCAGTGGAGGCAGCTCAGGAGCCCAGTGCAATCCTGTGAACACAGAGAGCTTCAGGCTGTGACACTGAAGCTGAATACTGTGTGACGCTGTCAAAAACCCTCTGCACATGAAAAGTATTAAGAGTCACATTGTGCTGGGAAACTATGTCCTTGGTTTTTAAACTATAATAATTTGATTTGACTGCTCTGCACACAGCATAGTCAGTGCTGTAAATGGAGAGAACGTGTGGAACATACTAAACTGCTGTAATGAACAGTCAGTATACAGCACAGTACAGGGTAAATGTACTAAGAAATGTGTCTGATTTCAGTGTCATGTAGGAGACCACTGAACAACTTTGAAACCTGTGAAACAGCTAAGTAAAGGAGCAATCCACCAGTTTTACAGATGAAATCCAGTTTGTCTGTCCTGAGCAGGACGATTAATCCTGCACAGTTCATATGTCTTCTGTAGTTCTAGAGGAGCTTTCTAGAATCACAAACAAAAGAAAAGACACAACTTGGTTGTATATAACCTGGTTAAATGTAGTATCCAGCATTTCTTTTTAAACTTGACCCAAACTAAAGAGGATAAGTCAGGACATTTCAGCCATTAAACTGCTGGAGTAACATTAAGATATTACAAAACCATGAACCTGAGATTATACTGTATTACTATTATTTCTACTGTTATAATAGACTGCTACTATTATTGCTTGGTACTATAATTTGAACATCAGGAATAAAAATAATCTCAGCTATATTATGAAAGTGGCTAGTGAGGTTTCTATCTTGACAAACTTGAATGTTTTTGGTATGAACATGGTCAGATTTAAAACCACCACATATCAGCACTAACATATTGGACATGGGTGAGCTCAGTCTAAAAATATTAAAGATGCTGTGGGTCCTTAAAGCCCATGTTGACCCATTTTACAGTGATTGTACATTAGAAAAGCTATAGGGCTGTTTCAGACACAGCGTGAAGCCTCTGAGCTGTTTTAAAACTAGCATATAAAGCGCTACCTTGGGAAACATTTAGCTGCATTGAAAACCCTTCAAAAAAACAAACTACAATAATATCACCGTGGTGTGCTCCAGATGCCTCAGAACAGATGTTTAAACACAGTGAAGAGATGGTGTGTGGTAACAATTCATTGGATACCGTGGATACTGTGAGAGAAGAGAGTGAGGCAGTTCCACCATGAAAAGTGACCTGTGATACATCAGTGCATTCATCTGAAAATGGATTCAGGAGTCTTGCTGTATGAGTACGGAGGCAGGATGGAGCAGATTTATATTTACAGGCCAGAGGGCAGTAGGAGTAGCCCAGCCTGCGCAGGGAAACACAGGATGACACAACTAATTCATCTCTGCAGCATCATGACAGCTGGGCTGGAGAGAGTTTGGGAAAAGGGGAAACGGTTCTGATGAATGACTTTCAGAGTACAGCCGCTAGCTATAGCAAAGTCTCCCAGTCCCCACAGGCCCCAAGCCTCCTATTTGCTGCTCAGGGAGAAATGAATGAATGCCCCTTTGTAAAATAAATGGTCCCTTTCTGCCTGACATTTACAAATGAATCCTTCTTGTAAAACCAAATCCTTCCATTTGTTTTATTAGTTGAGTTTCCTGTGCTGGCGCTAAAATCATGTGGGTGTCAAAAGCACACATGCAGTGGTGGTGATTTAAGAAATGTATATGTATGTTCAACAGTTTGGGAAACATGCTCATGTCCTTCTGTTAGGAGAGCGATGTTAGATACTTGATAGCAAGCCTGTCTGGGTGTCAGGGGCCGGGGCTGCTGTGGTTTGACGTCACAGTGAAATCACCTGGGTTGGTTGAAGGAAACCAGCTCTACAGCTGGAGGTGATGCTCTAAAGTACTGAGCAGACAGATAAACTGCTGTGTGTCAAGTCAGAGCTCCTTTACATCAGAACACTGTGAGCTTCAGTTAGAAAGTGTATTTTTGAATGTTGGACAGAAACAGGCAAGCTGCCTCCAGTCTTAAAAAATTAAGTAAACACATGCTGAGTGAGCTCTGTGCTTCATGCAGACATGAGACTGATGTTATAACCAGTATTTAAGACTTTATACTGATATTTTATAGTTTAATAAAAACAGATAATGGTATACTTTTTACATAAACACATAACACACAGTAAGATTCCATAAATTTGGTAATTAAAGAATGGTGAAAAATGAGCTTGTTGTTGTTATCTGGTAGAGAGATTTTAAATTATCTTGAACATATTTTTTTTGTTACTCCACAGCTAACATATATTGGCAAATATTAATATATGTGTGAGAAGCTAATAGTGGTGTATATATCAACCCAATCACTCTTGGGAGTAAAAGCAAATTGGTTCCCAAACTGTGTAACTATTCCTTTAACTCCTTTAATGACTTTCAGTCAAGGAAGGCAGAGGAAATCCTCAGTCTGTTACATGTTCCTGTAAATGATATTGGTCCTTCCATGGTAATGTAAGTCGTTCGTCACAGACTCGTGTGCACATCATCCCATTAACCACACACATGGCTAAATGAGGAAGGACAAACATAAAACACACACAAACATGACAAGTGTATGCACAAACCAACATCAAACTCAAACACTAACTGCAAGAACAAAGTTTCCCTCCCCTTCTGAAAATATATATCCTCTAAATCTGGTTTGTTTTAGAAGAAATCCACGCCTCCAGCACCATCTCATCCCTCCCTGAGAGCTGTATCACACCAGTCTTACCTTTTCAAAATATTACACAGAGTTTGCTTTTGATTTTTAATTCAGCATAAGTACGATCAAGAACTTCCCTACCAGAGAGATCTTGTCACGTCCTATTAATTTCAGTCCCTACCCAGCTTAAGAACATTTTACAATCACAGGCTCATTAGCTGCTATTAAGCAGCTGTACTCTGACAGACGGAAAGCTCATAAACAAAACAAATCTTCGACTCCCCGCCTGGATGAGCTGCTTTTATTCAAACTCCAAATTCTGTGTTTGTTCTCCTCATCCAGAATCTTGTTTTGCACAAAATACACTGGCAGCTTGTTAAACTGCCCGGCAAGAGGTTAGTGTGTGCATGCGTGTGTGTTACACCTTACGTCAGGGGGATGTCAGACGTGCAGTGAAAGCAAGGCTAACAAAGGAGGGTCGATGGTAGTCCGACTGGCTGACAGCTCTCTAGGAAAACACACACACACACACACACACACACAGAGCCAGATCAGACTGCCAGAAAGGATGAAACACATGGTCCAAAGCCAGCTGCACGGTGGGCTGCACCTAAATGGATCTTTCATTTTGATTTCATTTTGGTCTGCAGTATAACGGTCCCTCTGGAGATGCATTTACTGAGAGCAGTATGATGTCTTCCATGAGTCTGCAGGTGTGTATTTGTGTGCAAAGTGGGTCACTAATTGCTGGCATGATTTATTGGCTTCGCCCCCCTAATAACTCCTGGTCTGAGGCTGGCTGAACAATGATGCCCTGATATAAACCTGTAAACGGTGAGGCAGAGGCTGGATCCTCCCCACTGATATCTGTAATTCTCTGGCCATGTGCTACTCAGCAGAAGTTACTGTTGTTAAGATTTGCATCAGCTGTGCTTATATGAGGTTGTGGCTCTGAATAATATAATCAGCCCCTCCTTCAGTATCACCCAAAGGCAAGAGCAGCAGACCTGTGGAGATTGACTCTAAGATCCTGATGAAACAACAGCCTCTCAATCAATAGACCTTCCACTAACATTAGCTCAGGGCAGGCCTGTTTACAATTTTCAGCTCATTTACATTTAAGGCAGTTTGCTGCTGTTGTTATGTTGAGTGTCTCGGTGACTGAGCAGATATGAGTCTCAACTTTTCTAGAGGACACTGTTTGGACCAGAGGTTAAAGGGATGAAAGCTGTGATATTTAAACACAGAGCAGCATGTTGAACCCTGAGCCACCACAAATTTAAAACTGCATTATCATCATCAACTGCACTGAAATGATACAGGTACACTGACAGAGTTATTGGTTACTGTTTAGATCATGAAGAGATCCCTGCCAAGTGAGACTAAAAGAGGGAGGAGGGGAGTTCATAGTCCTCTAACATGAAGCTTCAACAGTCTGAGCCAAATCACAGTTAGGGTCTTTGAAGTAAAACTGGTGTGTTTCACAACATCAGCATAAACCTGCACATGACTGCTAAAACAAAGATACTGTAGTCTGCCTCTGCCTCAGACTGACAAATCCACAGTGAGTTTTCACCCAGCTCATTATCTTTTATCTCTTTGTTTTGGTTTTAATGAGACTGGTTCAAAAAGCTTTGATAAACTCACTGTACCTACCCAGCAGAACATTATTAACACGACTCCAATACAGTGATAATTTTGCTCCATGTCTGCTGTGTAACGACTTTACACAGAGATAATAGCAGGGCTGCATGTCAGTCTTCTGCCACCTAGTGGCTACAAACTGATCTGTGCAGCTTTAAGTTTGACGTGGCTCCTGATCCATATCATCACTAATCATCACAAAATGTTCGTTAAAAGGATGTTACAGTGTTACACAATCACTGCAGGGTTTGAACTTGTTCCATTAGAATTCAGAATACAGTTATCAACACACAAACTTTTTTTGTTACAGTATTTGTATTATTTGAGTACATTTTGTATTTCTTATTGTATATACCTTTATTCTATAGTGCACTGTTTGTCTTCGTGGAGCACCCACAATTTCATTGTATTTAACTGTACAGTGACAATAAAAGACTATTCTAACAGACAACAGACACATAAAATCCAGTATTCCTTAAATTACTTTTGTGCCTCTTTCTCTTGCACACACACACACACACACACACACACACACACATAAATCTGTGCATACACAAACCCAAACACACATGTCCAGGGTGAAGTGAAGTGTCCTGCTGATTCTACGATCTGCCACACAGACCCACTGCTTCCTAGGGGAGTCCTGCTGACCACAGCAGATGTAGTCATCTATGAAACTGTGGAGAGGAGAGGCAGCACATACCAGTTCAGCCACAAACACACAGGAGCCTTTAAGTATCCTCCTCCACCACACACACTCACACACGTTTTAAACTGAGACAGAGAGAGACAGAGGGCAAACACAGAGGCAGTGCTCCTAAACGGACAACACCTTTCTCTTTATGGCTCATCCATTCTGTCATCTGGAGCCAAATGTTTTATTTCAGCTCTGATATGATGCACAATCCTGTAGGAAGCCATTAAGGACCTCTCATCAGCCTAATTAGCTGCTAGTAAGTGGCTCTTGGCCCTGTATCAGACACTTGTCATATGTCTTATTCATATATAATTGCTCCAACAAGACTGCAGTATCCCTCATTTTCACATCATTAGGCGTCATTTATCTTAGTTGGGGAGTAAAGTGAAACTTCTATCCTTTCATTTATGCCACTTTAATGATTAATTAGCATTTGTGTTTTGAAGTGTTGGCTGATACTGGAGAGGAGAATCCATCCAATTTAAATGACACAGACTTTATATCCCGTTGGACTCATCTTAACAGGCAGCGAGCAAGCTGCACCTCTTGTCACGGCCTGCAAAGAAGACTGATGAGAGGTTTAATTAAAACGGCTGCATTTGAAAACACTGATCCATCACTTGGATAGAGAGAGAGAGGACACAGTGACAGAGTGCCACAGTGTCTTTCCTAGACTGAAATCCTTCATGTACAGAAACAGTGTGAGATCTGAGGAGAGACAGAGTGAAAGAGAGAGAGATGGAGAGAAATGGGACGAGTTTCTGCCAAGGCCATCCACAGCACACAAACCGCAGCTCCTGTTTGATTTGTAATATTTATTTTTTAATCCCCACAACACATAAATAGAGTTTAATCCCTCTGGAAAACAGTTCTATGGAAAAATGTGACCACTGTGTTTCCACTGGCACAGCTCTGCTTCTACATGACACTTTAACTGGATGGTGGTCACTGCAGCTGAGACTCTGATGTTGTACTGTGGAGGGGATCAAAGGCTCAGAGATGGGATTAAGTATATTCTGAGTGATTTCTTGTAAACAAAAAGAAAAAAAGAACAGGATGCAGCACCTCGGTACCAAGAGCTGCGTAACAGCCAGTTTAGCTTCTGAAATTATTGTAAAACACTGCCCCCTTGTGATCACTGTTTGATATAAGTGCATATCAGCAAAACTGGAATTTAACATGGCAAGCAAAACGAATCACTGGAAAGCCTTGAAAACCAAGTAGAAAATAGATGAATATCAGAGGCATCAGTCTGACTAACTAGATCATCAGACTGTTTTAAATGAGAAATGAGAGAAGAAGCATTAGATATCATGTTATTTAATGTTAGGTGGATGTAAAATTCTAAATTTAAGAGTTTTTTTTAACCTCTGCACTCAGGATTACAATGAAATGTGACTGATGAGCTATATCTGTGTATAAAAGATCAGCACCTCTGAACTTCTGCTCTGAAAACAGCTAATAATGGCCCGAGAAGATGAGAGGAAGTCACAGACAGCTATCTGAATTTCAGTGTCACCATAAATATTTAATGGTTTTGTGCCGTCACCTCTCAGAGGGGAGGAGGCCATAATGGCCACTTTCTGACTGAGCCCATACTTGTGCTTAATCAAACTAATTTCCATAACATGAAATGTGAAATCCATTATTTTGGTGCAATGTGCTCACACAGGGTCAGGGGCAAAGAAACAACTGAAACAACCCTTGAGCACACAGTCTGTGCACCGACTGAAGCGGTGCTGGCTGTTCTGCACAGATGCATCAACTAAACCTGTGTGCTGCTGTGCCGCTATCGCCTGATAGATCTGACTTTCAAACCAACTAATGAAACAGTAAGAACTGAACATAGATCAAGCTCCAATGAATGTATTTAACTTGCACAATGGCAAATAAAATAAATCACAAAATGACTACATATTACAAACAAAGGCACAAAAATCAATTTCCATTTGAAGAAGTGACAGTTTAATTAGCCTAATTGCACAAGGTGTAGAGTAACTGTTGCTCCACAAGTGACAAGAACAAATTGAATTTAGCACACACTTGATTTTGGTGGTGTTATATTCAATTAGTCTTTGTTCTTTGTTGGTGGAAAGAAAAGACAATTTATTAACATCTAATTCATCATGGCGTATGCTTGAAGATAATTACATTACACTTTCTCTGATACAATCCCTTCCCAATGGCTGCTTAAAAGAAACGCTGAACTGTACCAAGTATTTACAGCTCAGAACCAGACAGTGAGGCAAACTCTGGCATTTCATTTTCCTTTCTCTGAAAATAAAACATTCCCTCGCAGTATGTCTGCCTCTCTGTGTGTCTGTTAGAAGCCTGAGTCTGGGGTATACACACTGATGCTCTTGAGGAGACAGGAGAAGGGCGTAACCGGAGCCACTGGCTGACTCTGTTGACAATGCTGAGCTTGGGAGAAAGGCAAGTTGCATCTAATGGTCTGGGGCTGGAGCAGGAAGCAGGGATTTGGGATCGCTGTTCTGAGGGGGGCTCACATTCTGCTCTGAGACAGAATCACTGCAACCTGAACCGGTCTATCTGCGAGGAGATAGCTGAGCTTCAGTACTGACCCAGCCCTGAGCGAGAGCTCCTCGCAGCATAAACACATACACAGACGGACTCAGTGAAACATACATTCCCTTCCACAAACACCAGACAGAGACAGTGGACAGAGAGACGGAGCAAGAGAGGAGGACTAGACAGAAAACCCTGGAGACTGAGAGAGAGACGGAAAGCAATCAATCTGCTCACCTCCCTTTCCCGCCCCTTCTCAATACACCGACAGTGGAGTCTGCAGGACCATTAGTGGATCTTTAGCAGACGTTATAATCCAGGTCTACACACTGGGACCAGCAGCTTTGCAAATTGCCACATTACACAAAATAAATACAATCTATTGATTTGTTCAGAAGAAAAGGACAGTAGTAATACATAATTCATGCTGTTAAGTGAATTAGGCCACTCTATAGATATAACCAAGCCTTTCTGACATGCCACAAGGGTTTAACTAACCTGTTGCTCTCTCTTTTTCCCTGTGTGATTTACAAATGTCACATTTTGTTTATAAGCTATAATTAATGGCTTTATTAATGATCCACAAGCCATATACTAATGCTTTATAGATCGCCTTTAAGCAATTAAGTAGAACATATTTTGGGTTTCCAGGTTATGGAAAACCCTCCTCCATCTTGACACTAAAGAATCCTCATTGATGCACTGACCAGTTATCTTCTGGAGTAAAGCTTCATTTAACCATTTACTCACTTATACCCAGAGTTTGACGAGATGTTGAGTCTGTTAATTACATCTGTTGCATTTTTGGATTGAGCTACATGGTTTTCACTGGCAGCAACAGGCTGACATTGGACATGGAGTTAGCTGGTTGTAGTTGGTTAGTTTGCTGATAGTTGGTGATATTGGTATTGGTGGTGGTGGTGGTGGTGGTGGTGGTGGGGGTCCTGGACTGCTGGAAGACATTGTTGAACCTTTGGTGTCATGAGCTGAACTCAACAGAACACCAGTTCTTTAGAGGCTGCCCACCTGATGACCCTGTTGACTTGGTTGTTAAGTCAAGTCTCAAGTGGTGAGATTAGTGGAACCAGTGATACAGTGAAGCTGACTGGATAACAGAGTGGGCCTGACACTCAGATGAAGCCAGTTTTAACCACTGTAGCTTTCCATGAAGGAACGCCATGCAGATGTAAGACTGGGCTGCCAGGTATCGGCTCTTTGTTTGGGTGAGGATAAGATTCAAAGATGCTTTAAAGGTGCAGTACATTTTCTGATACAGCTAGTAACTACTAGTGAGACTGGTGGAGCTAGATTAATTAATAAATTAAGATGATAGTGCCTATCAGGCCTGTGGGACTGGACGAGTGTCTGCTCTTTGCTTGAGTGAGAGTTAAAGGAGCTTAAAGATCCTTTAGATTAGGGCTGGAGAGTGTCACCTGTCATGGTGCCCAGCAGATTGATGATGGCCTGAAACTCACTGCAGGGCCTAGTGATCGGTCAAAACATAATTTAACATGAATGCTGAGTTTTCCCAGGAATGTTCACCCAACCTTTGCAACATTTAACTGTGTCCTGATAATCAGTGAGCCCTGTTTGAATATTTTGGTAATAACATGCAGCTACAAATACTGGTAAACCATTAGGAAAAGGCCTTGAGGTTCTCAGTTTGTGAAGAGCCATTAGTAAAAGTGAGTCAGTCATCTACAGTTATAAATGCTAATAGATCTATGAGTCATCAAGTCTGCATTTGTAGATGCCAATAAGCAGCTTAAAAATGGATTTTGGTTCAGATGTTCTTCAACACATTTGCAGAGAGTAAACAGTCCATTGGAAATTTTTTTCTAATGAATTAAAGATTAAAAAAGACAAGAAAAGAGGATTTTCCACAATCAGTTGCTCTTATCAATGTCTTTTGACTATAAAGCATTAGTAAAAGATGTATTAAACATTATTAAAACCATAAATCACAGCTCATAAATCCCTTTATAAATGGAGCCTTATCAGAAATATGCTAAGCTAGTTAGCACTCTCCTGAACACTGAGGTGTATCTACTGTATAGACACTACCATGCCCTTCACTTCAAATAAAACACACTGCGTGGCTGTACTGCATCTCCCTGAGACACTGGATTTTAAAATGTTCAAACATGTCCATGTTGTGCCTGTAATCTGCACAAAAAAGAAAAAAAACAAAACAGTTTTTATCACCAAACAACAGAATGCACCCACACAGACGTTTCAATCAGCTGTTTCTCAGCAGCAGTCGAGTGTTTTACAGGAGTGGTGTTCCTTAAATAGCTGGTTAAAAAACTGTTCTGAACATTATCAAGGCAGAACACATTTGAAATTTACTCTGTTCAGTAAACAGAGCAACAAAAGCACTGGTTTATAATTTCTGCATGGAGGAGCATGAGCTGAAGGAACAATCAATGATTATATTAGTGCAAGGCTGTAATACAGAGGGGTTCAAGCTAAATTGACAACAACTATAATTAGTCCCATTAGGCCAGACAAAGAAATGATTACTTGTCACTTGTGTTTGTCAGGTCTTTAGCTTTACTGGAGGAACTACTGTGCCTGAAACCTGCAGGTGTGCACACATCATACAGAGACTGAGTACAAACCAGACTCATTCCTGTGCACACAACAACCCATAACACTAACTCTACATCTTACATGAGCCTGGGCAGAGCTCTCTGTCAAACAGATCGTTTGCTAAGTGCTTTTATGCTGCAATATTATTGACACCAGTAAAAGGCCTCAGTATGTACTTTGCATTCAAATTAAATTATTGATTATTCATCAAATTTTGATGTTGACAGTTTTTCATAAATGGACTTGAGCGAGGACTTGGAGAGGGCTCATGTGGTTTGTTCTGAAATCAATGACCTCAGATACAAATGGGTGTGTTTAACTCTTTAACTCTTCATTTTACCTTATTTTTACTGGCACAGCATCAGGTATTAAGCAACAGGTATTATACTGACTGTAACCACTGAGCACGGTCAGGGGTTTACAATATATTAGGACCTTTAGTCTGATCGTTTAGAACAGCCAGTTTGGATTAATGAAGTCACTGCTGATTTAAATGCAACAATCTGTCATAGCTCCATCTAAGAAGTATCCCATCTTCAGAGTAAGACATTATGAGAGCAAAAATTACTTTTAATCTGCACCATGGCAGTAACATCTGTCACTGAATAAAGCCTGGTCACTGGCCTCCCTCTCATGCTAATAAAATGGCAGACTGCACTGCAGTCACAGTACTTTGTCTTTTAAAAAGCACATCAACAAAGGAGGACAGCTGGCCCTATTTCACCTCAAGGACATTGGCCATATACCCCGCTGTTTTCCATTTGTGGCACTGACCTGGGCATGTTTCAGTAATTGCCTGGATAAGACACTGAAATCTGAATAAAAATCTATGAAGTAAGCAACATTTTGTTCTCTTTTCTTGTGCTAATATTAAATCATGCTGCCTGTTTGTGTCAACATGCAGTGAAGGTAAATTTGTTAACTCTGCAAGTCTGCCAGAGAATTCCTTCAAGACAAAGAGAGTTCTCTGATGGCGACACTATTTTTAACCTTCAGTCAGACAGTTCTTTTTGTTCTTTCCTATATCATATTCTTCACTGCAGCAATGACTCTGTTTCACTGCCGGATCAGTCATTTCATCTTTCCTGCACACACTGTACGACTCAAATAAAGAGACTGACTTTTTGAGGATCTGCCCCAGTCGGATAAAACACATTTACCCCTCTCCTTTACATTTAGCCATTCCACACTGGTGCTGTTGTTTTCTCTGAACTCAGAGTCTGTGTTGTGGTTGACGGGATGCAGTCCTCCACAGCTCTCCACTTCTGAAACTCCAACCTCATAATGTCAGAGCTACTTTCAGTGTTGATGCTGTGAAACCCCTGATGAAAAATCACCTGTTAAGACAGGCTCTCAGTGTTTAATGCCATGACACTCATCTTTGCTTTTTAATCTTCTCTGTGACATGTAAATAAATTACTGTATGACAGCATCTTTATAAATAAATTCTGATTTCTGTCTCACACTGACTCATGACATTGATTTGAATGATTAACTCGTTCTAGGGCTACAACTAAAGATTATTTTCCTTATTGATTAACCTGCACGTTATTTTCCTAATAATCTGGTAGATCATTTACTCTATTAAGTGTCAGAAAATCACTGAAGATGACGTATGTAAATTCCATGTTTTATCAAAACCAATGGTCCAAAATCGCACAATGTTGATCAATTATCAAAGACGACCAATAAAACCAGCAAATAATCACATTCATGAAGCCACAACCTATGAATTTTCAGAAGTTTTGCTACAAAATTAATTGAATAATTAACTGATTATCAAAAAGTTGCCACTTATACTTAAGTAAATCAACTAACCAGTTAATCTACTAATCATTTGGCCACTAGTAATTCTAACTTCCAGTACTGCTATTCTAATTTTGGTACTATCAACACTGCCATAAATAATGATAACAAAGAACAGATAACAAAAATCATGTTGTTATCAGGTCTAAAATGAGAATAATGTGTCATGTACATGCATTTACACACTGATTTAATTGCACCTCATGTAACTCTAGTACATCCATTAGCAGTCTGCACATACCTATCTATAACTGCAAAGGTCAGGCAAATCAATAGCTTGATATTGTCAACATAGCTCGGTAATTCATATTCCTCTTGAGTGCTGTCTGATGTGCAATCACAGGAACACAAGGAGCAGCAGCCACAAAAGCCAAAATACCAAAAATCCAGGGAATGCGAGTCTCACAGGAGGCTGACCTTAAGTTTGATTCCTTCAGTGCCTGTTTAATTTAATAACAACAGCTGTATGCCAAGTATGCCACTTTAAGTAATGGAACCTGCTTTTATTATGTCTGCTGTTTTTTTTTTTTTTTTTTTTGTTTGTTTTGTTTTTACAATGGAGTTTCATTAAAGCAGACACGCTGACTTAGAAAAACATTTTTATTTATAGCAATGACTCGGGATTGTAAGCAACTGAATTACTTCACAGCTGTAAATTAGCTCTGTCTTCAGTATCAGTGATTTTCCTCAGTCTGATGATTTCTCATTTTCCCAGAAAACCTATTGAAACATATGTCTGTGCGGTGAGGTCTCTGAATGACTTACCTCCATGAAGTCCTCTGGGCCACACTCTAACCCTCTGAAGTTACACTCCAGCAGCATTTCGTCAATGCGGTGTCGAGTGCGGGTGTAGAACTCATCCAGGCTGAAGCGAGAGCCCGGCGGGCGGTCCGGCTCCGGGGCGAGAGGAAACCCCGGTGCCATGCCTTCCTCGAAGCCCAGCAGAGGGCCCATGAAAATCAAGTCGCTGTAGCTCATCTGAGACTTCCGAACAAAGTTGTAGTTACATATGGTGACAGCCGGGAAGGTCATGTTCTTGGCCAGTTTTTCATCCAGCATGGTGATGTAGTCATATTGGAGATAGTATATGACCCTGTCGACTACCTGGAACAAGAAAGCGGACAGGGCCATGGTGAAGATCACCGCCCACAGACCCTGACGGATACCAAACTTCTTGTCCTCCACGAACACATGATTGGCGCCGTGGAGAGAGCACCCGCTGAAGAAAGTGGCCAGGTCGTCCACTCCGCCGTCATCGTCCTCCTCGTCATTGTAATCATCCACCTGGCTACACCCATCCAGGTAGTCCTGAGAGTCCCCGTCCCCGTAATTCTTATTTACGCGCTTGTAGTGGTCATCAAAACCATCTTTACCACATCCTCGGCCTGGCTCGTCATCGGCCGAGAAGGAGATGGTGCACATGATTCGGACCGGCATGGTGGCAGGAGTAATTTATTAATGCTTAGAAATAATCTGAAATCAATAATCTGAAGCCAAGAGTCAAATCCTCAAAAAGTCCAAATTAATGTTTACTCTTAAAATGAAGTGTCAATGAAAATATCGACCCGATCAAATTTAAACTGTCCCAAACAAAGACCAAACGTCACGTGAAGTAAAGTACACAAGATGAAAATCAAACCACCCACCCCGCTCAACGCCAATCACATTTACTCTGACTTGAACTGAGATGCCTTGCCTGGGTTTGTCCTTGTGTCTGGGGGGCAGGTCCATCCCTTAGAGCAATTACCAAGGAAAGAAGAAGAAGGGGGGGGGGGATGAGAAGGTGAGGCCAAGAGGAGTAGAGGGAAGAGAATACTCCCACAGGGCCGGGCTACAGGTCACCGAGCCGGGGCAGAGTTTCACCATTTACAGGAAAAAACAAAAACCAGGCCTGACGCAGTGGGACAGAGAAAATGTAAGAGAGCAGGGGCCGATGGACAGGAGCAAAATAACTAAATAGGCTGTTTAGTTCTGCTGATTTTACCATTCAGAATGACCTCACTCCTCCCCCAAAAGGAAAATGATCTCAGCACAGTTGTGTAATCAAATGCAAATAATACTTTGGTGTTACAGAAACCACTACAGATGAGCAACTGGAAAAGATTCTCACACTGGAATATCTAATCCAACCTTACACTCATTATAAGATCTGATATTACAATGACTTTTAAAAAAAGAGACCAAAGACTACAAGGAACAACACAGAGAGAGATGTGTAATTTTAGGGGATTCAGAGAGGAAGTATTAAAAGCAAGTGCGATGTCTTATCAGGAAATAAGTTGTAACATAGCAGCCACCGAGGAGGAAAGTCAAGGAATTTAATCAAGACTTCCATTTGCTCATTGTTATTTCAATCTAATGGCTCATTTTACCAACAAATCTCTTTCAAATTACAAACCCCCGCATAGCTGCGAGCACCTCTATGGAAAGCAGATTAACTGAAAGCAAATATGAACAAGTAGTGGAGAGAGAAAGAAAGAGAGAGAGAAAACATCATCTCAAATTGATCCTCACATTATTGAATATGGAGATAAATGCAGATTCCCAGAGGTGGTGTTGGTTGTGATATGAAAAGGAAATGTAAGAGACCGATCCATCTGTATCGATCCACCTCCATTAGACTGCTGAGATTATTTTCAGAACTGCGATGGTGCCAGAAAATGAAACCTTAGATGCATTTAGGGGCATGACAGCGCTCTTTACAATAAAAACCTACAGCTAATGATACCACAGATAGCTCTGAAGACCAGCCACATTAAACTTATAAAACGAATGGAAAGCACATTACCCAAACCGATCCATTATGTTGAGCTTTTAAACATCCCACCTTGGTCAATATATTTTTAAGTGTGACTGTGAAGACTGTCCATCACAGAATAAAAAAAACTGCTGACAATAAGAGAGCAGAGGAGTTGAGGCTTGGCCTTGATCTGGCTAAATCTTGGAGCCTGCTTAACAGCAGCGTCTGATAGCCTCTGGTTCTTGAATATGTATTAGTGATCACTAGATAGCCTCCGGCATCCAGCCTGACCTAACAAGAAGGTCAGAGAGCTCCCTGAGCTGCAGTCCCTGGGCCTTCTGAGAGCCACTACAGCATGAATATTCACACACACTAACATCCCAGATTTGGCACAAGATGGCAGGTTGTGAAACGGCTGTGGAGGAAATTAAACCCAGCAAAGTAGTTCACTGACCCTCTGAAGAAAATCAGATGATGAGATTCACGTCCTTTCTGCCAGAAATATCTTCATGTCATTGTCAGTGCAGATTTATTGACGCACGTGGGGTTGTAATAAATCTATGCTTGTTTTGGCATCTCAAAAGAGATAAATCCAAAACTAAACACAATTGTCTTGCTCAATTCTTCCCCATTTAAATATGCCTGTTCATCCTTTGCCTGTCATTACTCATTGCTTTCACATCATGCTCACACTGCCTCAGTGTGCATGTTAATGTCCACAGGGGGGCAGCAGCAGCACATCTACTCCTCCAGTCTCCTCCAAGGACTGTATCTGCCATGACAAGGCATCAAAGACTTGGTAGGCATCATGCTGAGAGTAAGGATGGCAAACTGCAACGACTAACATACTTTCCGTCTGTCTTTTTTTACACTGCCTGTTTTATTTAAATGCTGTCGTGTGTCAGAATCATGATGCACATGTCTTTTCATGATGATGTGACTGTGAGAAAAGGAGCTGTCGGTGGTGAGCACCAAATTAACTCGATGAGGCAGTTTTTTAACTGCAGTAAAAATAAATTACAATGAAATAGCTATTGATTTTGTAGACTGACAAAAAATAGCTTTGGGATTTTAAATCATCAGAAAATTGTCCTAAAAACATATTTTATTGTAACATGAATTAAACAGCTCCAAATCTAGCAGGGGACCTTTGATGCTGTGTCTTCTTCAT
This sequence comes from Lates calcarifer, assembly GCF_001640805.2. Classification (NCBI taxonomy): domain Eukaryota; kingdom Metazoa; phylum Chordata; class Actinopteri; family Centropomidae; genus Lates; species Lates calcarifer. The sequence goes on along the minus strand of NC_066844.1, from coordinate 27,732,006 downwards.
CTCCTTCTCCTCTCAGTTCTGTCATGTCTGCTGTCAACTCTCTAAAACAGACAAAAAAAAAAAAAAAACATCATCCTGTAATGACTATGAACTGGTATTTTTTCTGTCAGGGGAAATCATTTGTTTGTCTCCACAGATGAACCCTGAGCTCTCTGAGAAAACAGGAAATAAAAAACAATATGACCATGTTTTGAGGGTACATTTTCTCATCGGGTCAAAAGGTGGCAGTGTTGTGATGTGAGCGTCCACGGTCACAGCAACAGTGTATACACCCCTGGGAGGCTGGGATTTCAACAAGGCCACGCATTTCGCCATGGTCAGAGTGAGAAGAGCGCGGGGCAGATGAGAGGAGAGGTTTAACGCTCCCTTTCAAGTCCCTCTCACCAGCTCTGCTCACAGCAAGGATCGACCTGGCGTTGCCATGGATACATCCTGGCCGTCAGCAAGAGAGGATGCACAAAGCCCATTACTCAGAACATGCATATAGTCACACATGCACACACAGGGACGCACACACACACAGACACACAGACACAGACACACACACACACACACACACACACACACACACCCAGAAAACAGCAAAAAAAATACAGTCACATGATAATCTCTGCACAACACACACACTGATAACACACACACACACACACACACAGGGACTGAATGGACGCTTGATGCTTGTAGACAATTTATGCATGCCTCATAAATCTGATCTGAGTCAGAACTGGAAGTGAGGAGAGAAGCAGAGTCAAGATTCCCAAATAAAGATTTCACAGAAAGGAGCTGACACACCAAGGCGCTGATATTACTTGCTCACAGCGAAGTGTTCAATCAATAGCCAAGCATTCATATTCTCAGGTTATTGTGGGATTCAATGGATTCGGCCTGCACAGGAAAAACAAAGAGCCAGTTAACAAGCACCAAGCTCGGTCCATTCCCAGAAGATGCTGTGGTAGAATGAGGCAATGATCCTGTTCTCCAAAACACAATATTCTGTCCTCACCTTTCTACAGGGGCCACTGCTATCTGATACACAGCCTGCTGTATGAGGAGCTCCTCTGCTGGGAGGAAACACTATGGAGAAAACAATGACCTATTTTTTAAAGTGAGTTGTTGTGGCCACACAACACATTTCTCATTTAAAGCAGTGCAGAGGTGACACAAAACTCCATGACTGGTCCTACATTTAGGTTGATAATAAGAAAAACAGTTGATTATAAAATACTGAGCAGTGTATAAAGAGCCTCCAGAAACATATGACTGTGACATACCTTTAACAGACAGATCCTTAGATTGAGAAAAAGAGAAACAGATTGTCATGATTGACATTTGAAGCCTTGTACGATGCTTTGGCATCTCCAGCGTGCCTGTCTGTCTGCCTTCAGGAAAACCTCCATCAGAATTCATATCTCCTGCTATCAGGAGGAGTGACAAGTTCAACAAACACTGGTGTCAAATGACATTTTGAATTGAATTAGTAAAAAGTCAACAGTCAGTCCATACACCTTTTTCCCATTCCACTGTTTCCTGATGAATCATTAATCCATGGCACTCTGACACTAAAACACAGATGTTTATTTTGGCTCCTCTATTTGATCAAATTCTGTCTCAAGCTTCAGTTTTTCCCACTCTGAATGAATGCTTTAGTAGATACAGCGATCACAGGAAAATAAAAGTCAGAATAAACACACTGAAAGCACTAAGTGGGAGGTTTAAAATACAGCTCTCTGTGCACTTCAAAGATATATGAGGGAAACACAGTGGCATCAGAGCACCTGCTTTAAACCGGACCTTGTCTAATGGCAGATACAGCGACGATGATAAAATGACAGACTCACTGATGGAGTCATAGTTTCATCACATGCATCTGTCTGCCATGTGATGTATATGTAGACGTGTACGGCTGAGGACCATTTCACCATCACATATCTGAGGTGAGTGTATCAGTAAATGATTTTCCTGAATATCAGATTCTGTTGATGCAGTACGCTCTGATCCATCCAAACCAAAATAACAACAACAACCACAACTTCATCAGAAAGGCTTGGTAATGTTTTGATGCTTGGATATGGGTTTACTTCTCTGCACCATCTTTTAGAGAGAAAAAAAAAGATTCATACTGGATGGATCTGACAGAGAATAAGTGAGAAACAACCAACACAGCTCTCCTCTACAGCTGCAGCTAACTAATCAGTATTGATTAATCTATTGAATACTTTCTTGATTAATCATTAACTAATCTCAGAACCCTGAGGACATATTCAGCTCAGTATCACATCAGACAGGAAAGCAGAGCCATCTCATCTCAGAGGCAGAAACCAGCATATTTAGGCATTTTTACTGAAGGAAATGAGTTGTTGAAATGAAAGTGTTGCTGATTAATTTTCAACTAATTGTTTCAGCTTTACTCCCTCCTCTGTAATGAAACTGTATTTTTAAACCTGCGGTGTGGAGGTTTTGTCTCCCCCTTTGGCAGTGAAAGTAATTACAATCCATGTTTCTGCTCACAGAGTTTCTTTTTCATTGAGATCATCAGAAACTGTTCTTGGACACTTCCTGGGTTTTACCGTCATTAGCCTCTGCTACATTCCCATCGTTTGTAGCTGACTCTGTCTCTGTTGCTGCTGTTGCAAACCAATCCTTGCTGGCTGATGTAACATGGATTGTTAACATGGAGCAATGTGCCAGAATGAGAATGTCACCACAGACACCAGATTTAAAACTCTGGTACACTGTGAAATCCAGAGTCATTTACCCCACACTCCAGCTTTAAACCTGACCATTCAACAACCATGGTTGTTGTCACTTGGCTGAAACAACAGTTAGGACTGACTCAGTCTGTGTAGCATTGTGGTGGCTCAGCTGACAAAGTTGAATGCCATAGAGCTGTGATGTTTTAAACTAATATCTAAAATAATAATCTTGAGAACAAAACAAAAATGACTCATTACTGCTAAGAATTACTCACTGCCTGATTGTGGTCAGTAGCAAGCATAATGTCAAACACAATGTGGCTGGTTCATTTATAAAAGCCAGCAGCCGTGGGGTGGAAAACTGCTCCCTGAAGCAGCTGGTTCGTGTCACTGCCTGTTTAACAGTGCACAACATTTCTGGATTTCAACACACTGACACTGCCAACTAAAGCCTTCAAAGAAAGATCTCCTCTAGCAGGGGAGTGCTACTTTCTTCTCGTGGTTTCTGCTCACCTTCATCCACTGCAGTGTGTACGAAGCACAGTACAGCAGTGTGGCTGCAGCTGACACAGGAGAACAGAAGCAATAGTCCACAGTATTCACAATATTCAGACCTCATTGTGATGCAGACCCAAGTCAAAGAGACTGGCAAATATTTGTTCATATGAGAGCAAGCTGCAGGAGGCACAGGAGCACTCTGCATCTCAAGTGGTGGTGATATTTCTGACAAGCTTGAAATGCAGCGATGGGTGTCTAATGATGATATGCAGCAGTCAGGCCATCAAACACTTTTTAAAGTAAGAGTCTGAAAAAAGAACAAAAGACTAGGCTGAAATAGAGACCCAGCAATGACGTTAAAGTCAGAGCAATTAGCACTGCATTTAAACTGGAGATGGGATTTATAAAATGAAGTCAATGGACATAAGATATGTCTTTTGAAATCAATGGACTCCATGGAAACAGCAGCCTGTTCACATCAGAGTCAGGAACATCAGAGCCTCTTCCTCTCTCTGACTCTGATTGATGACGGGCAGAGCAGGGTCGGAGGGCAATGATAGCCGCTGTCTGATTGGCTCTCTGTCCTGCTGCATTACACTGGCTCCCCTCTGAATGTGATTATCACAGAGTGCAACCTACTACCTCCAAGGTGAGGTCCCCTCTGTCTCACCTATTTCAAATCAGCCTTTGCTCATTCAGTGTGTTCGATTGGCTCTGACGTTATCTCTTACAGTTCCTCTGCTCTCCCTCCTTCACTAACAGGAACAGTAGCAGGGCAGCAGGCTGCCTTTTAACACAAGAGCCAAGAGGGACACAGTTATCAGGCTGAACGGTTTAAATATGTCACTCAGTGGCATTTTCATAAAGCCAATTCATCAGGGCAGACCTGGAGTCACACAGCTCAGGGATCTCCACACTAATATCAGTGATTACAGAGTCAGCTTTCTCCATCTGCATCATTTCATACATACCAATAAAGAGCATCAGACTCAATAGGCAGCCACGTTTTCACTCTAAACCCTTTAAATAGACAATAAGACAGATTTTTCTGCAGGTTTTAACAGTCATCCTGCGTATACAGTATATCAGAATAAATAGACATGCTGTGTTTAGAAAGTCCAAGGTCTTTTCTCTGGCTCAGCCATAATGTGTTTTTGTCTGTGTCTTGTCATTATTTCTGTCTGACACTGATGCAAATAATAAAGGAATTACGTGACAATCATGACATTTGCTGTATTGTTCCTTTTGCCAGAAATAACCCTTAAAAAGTCTTTAAACATGTTGTTATATATTCTGCTAGAAACTCTGGTCTCAGTGTCTAATTTTCATTATGGTTGCATATGTCATTAGTTTTACACTGCTCTAAAATAAGGCTCAAACTGCTCCAAACTCAACATGGACTGTGACTCAACATTCCCTCCATGAGCACACTTGGTTTCCCTCATATTTAAAGAATTGAATAGAATAGGTCTTTATTGTCACTGTTCCAAAAAAACAATGAAATACTATTTAGCAACTCTTGATATGACAGATAGGCATAGCATGGGATATGCATGTGTTTGATAATTATTGAAAATAATACCAGAATACTGTGCTGACGAGGCTGGGTGCTAACTAGCATCAGGCTAATGTCAAGACAAACACAGAAGGAGCAGAGGTTGTGAGCAGACTCTGCGCTGGAAATGACTGTTTAACTGGGTGTCTGACCGACTTTTAGACTACTGTTGACTGTCTGTAGATCTATGCATTTTGCAGATTTAAATAATAAATCCATAAAAATCAGGAGTTCTTGAATGCTGAATGTTGCAAATTAGTAGTAAATAACCTTAATTTCTAGGAGAAGGGTGGACTGCTGACTCCAATGATTACAGCAGCACTGTAATTTCAGCTGTTAAAATTATCATGCCATGATGAGTCAGAGCTTGGCAGGCACCAACTCATATCGACACTCAGTCTAATCATTTATGAGCTGGAACACACACTGCTGCTTACCTGAAGCCAGAGGACTAACAAGGCAGGACACTGAGGCTGCAGGAGGAGCAGCTGGAGGCCGGTTGATGCATGTTGGAGAAGCACAGGCTGGACCAATCTGAGTGTTTTTTCTGTCCATTTGTACTTCACTCACTCGTACAGACACACACTCAAACACATGCCCACATGTTGACAGCCACTCCATCTCTGCCACAGAACGTACAGAACCCTCTCAGCAGACAAACAAACATTTTCTCTCATCCCACTGCCGCTCCTCAACAGATGATGGACAGTCAACCGAACCACATTCAGCCAGTCTCATCACAGGCCGATCACACACCAGCGTCTGAGCGAAAACACCTGGTGCATCTCTGCTCCTGCTTCAGTATTCACCAGTACTGGTCTCAGAGGAACCCTCCAGGGAGCAGGGGGAAGGGAGAGGAAAGGAGCGAGGAGAAGAAAGAGAGAAGGTGAAAGGGGGACTAAAAAAGACTAGAGGGAGAGAGGGAGGGAAGCCATGTGCTTGTGCTCAGGTCTATATGTCATGTCAGATAATATGACAGGCGCTCCAAGGGGGAGTTTATAACGAGATTATTGAGAGTACCTCGATTTATTTGCAGGACTACGAGAGCCAACACTCACGGGAGCCTGATGCACTCATCACTTTTTGAAACAAGATTAGATTTTGTTCATTTGCTAAACGGATTATATTGTATCTTCAAGTAAAAGTAAAAATTTGTCAGAGATGTGGATAGTTTGTCTAATTGGAGAAGCATCAGCCTCGGTTGTTGATCTCTCCAATTTCACTGAGAGGGCTGCTTAACAACCTAAGCCCCTGAGGACTTTATAATGCATGCTCTCAGTCCCCCAGTTCTCCATCCATCCATCCATTGATGTGATCACTAATCAGTCTGCTACATTTTACACACTTACTGCTTGCATTAAAGCCTTTACTGTGGTTAACAGATGCTGCCAGGTCTAAAATTCCCATCCAAGGCAAATCAATTTCCATCCCACAGCAGAGCAGAGTTTGAGGTGGGTGGAGGGTTTAAGGCTCACTTCAGTCAGCAAAACCTCTGTGTCCAATAAGTTCATGTCCCTATGTGACTGCTGGTTCCTTTAAACATAACCACCGGCTTCGACTCACACACAAAACAAAACAGTAAAAAAGAGTGTGGCTGCAAAATGACAAGGGAGTGACTTCTTGCTCTTTTTTACATTCACATTCAGTATGAACTTCACAGAAAAATGACAAATGAACCAAGAAAACTGACCAGTGAAGTCCAGGAAAGAAGAAAACACAGGATCAAGTGTTCTGCTTTGAATTATAAATCATAATAAAAGGGATTCAGTGCAGAGGTCTGTTCTCACACTGACTTTGTTCTGTTGTCAAGGTACCTGGAAACAGAAAAATTAGTCCTGTGGTTGTGAGCAATGTTCCTCTAAGCTGCGCGCCTGCGCAATTGCGCACTGCTCCTGCTTTCTCCACGCACAGCAAAGCTATGTAGCGCATAAAATTACAGTGTGCGACAGTGTGCACGTCTGATGTTGCTCACAGTGGTCCAAGGAAGCTTGTGTATATGCTCAGACACATGAAAAATTATCCAAATTATCCAAACTGTGATAGAAACTTTTGCTCTTCATTAAGTTCCTGAGAATGTCCTGAGAATTACTGCAATGTTTAACACTTTATATTCACCTTCTCAGCCTCTCTCATGAGTTGTAGATAGTAAAAAGATTAGAGAGCCATCAACCAGTGAAGATTAGGGTCCGGACAGGCCCTGACAGGGGCTCACTATATGAGATTTACCATTTCCTCATCCCATATAAGGGCCTGGGTGCAGATGAGACAGGGTGGGGGGCAAAATCAATACACCCTGCTCGTTCCCATGCTCAGCTGGAGCATGAGACACTAAAAGAGGGTCAATGATTTAACACATCTCTGGCTGGAGGAAATTAATAAACATGAGACTGCAAGGTTGTGCTGTGGCACGCATGCCATTCACATCAGAGAGCTGAGAGTGATGGGGAAAGTTAATTCAACTGCTGAGGAAGCTAACACCCAGTCGGAAGGTCACTTCTATTTCGTTATGAGTGCTCGCTTCTGCCACTCTTCTCTTTCAGTTTTGTTATCTTACCATTTCACTCTGTACCTTTCCTGAGGGAAAGCTGTAAATATAATTATTAATTTGAATAAAGCCATTTCTTCTTCTCTGTATTTTCTCATAAAGTGTTTGGCTACAATTCAAATTTCTCCAAACATCCAACTTCCTGTTTCACATTCGTAGATTCACTCATTTGCAGCCTCTCGACGCACACATACAAGATGAAGAAATAATAATGATGTGTTAGGATTTACATGGGAAAGAAGGACTCCAATCCAATATGTGTATTAGAAATAGCAGCACTTGGAGAGCGAAGCCACATAGTGTCAACAAGAGGCAGTCATTAAACTATGTCCCGAGGAGGTGCAGTGACAGCATCAAGTAGTTTGGTATTATAGCACCATGCCCAATTTACAAGCCAGATGATATTTGCATCACAGGCAGAGAAACTCCTCAGTGAAAACACAGCTTAGGGAAGAAAAGCATCTTCTGTTATCTGACTGATAAGGACAGCACAACTCGCATGTTCCTTATTTACTTCTTTATTTATTTTTGCTAGTTCTCCTCTCCTCTGGAGTAAGCTCCTTATATAGTATGTTTTTCACCCACTGAATAATGGATCTGGAGAGGTTAAAATTGGTCATATGCCTACGCCTTACTTCACTGATTCCAGGCTTACGTAGCTTTGCATTTACGTAGCTTTGAGGTTTGCTTTAATAAAACTATTCTTCAGTACTTTTCTGTGCTATGTTACTTATGTAAGGAAATGAACTGATTGCACTCTTGCTTTTCAAGTAACTTTACAACACTTCACTTAAGGGAATGAAACCCTGCCTACAAGCGATGGCCTCAGTCCTCTTTGATAAATGCTGCAGGCAGCTACCTGGCTGGATGAGAAGAGAAAAAAGGCCGTACTGTACAGGGAGTCTCAGTTCATTAGGACTCTGTGCTGAGAAAGCTGGATATACAGAGAGAAGCTAGCTGCAGCTGGCTGAAACATAAAGTCACCCAAATGAAAACCCAGGTATGTCTTCCATCAGGCGGCATGAAGCTGCTGCTAACCAGGAATTTTCAAGTGAATGACTCTGGGAGGAGACTTTGATGTAGTTGTCAAGGAGCCAGTAATGAGGAGGCTGAGCAACCCCCCCCACCAAAACCTCTCCTCTCTGCATCAAGTGATTGTAAGTCAGTATGGTGATAATTTCTCGATTCTGCTCATCATCATTTTTTCCAATTAATCAATGAATTTGATTTGGCTGGCATATAATTGTCATAATGAACTGATTAAAATATGAATTAATAATTTTTCCCAGATCCAACTATGATGTCTTCATGTTTCTTGATAAGCCTGGTCAACAGCCCCAAACCCAGAGAAATCAAATTAACAACAATGGAAAACAGAGAAGCCTCACAGCTGAGAGGCTGGAACCAGGGGGTGCCTTTGTGTTTACAAAAGACTTTATTCTAATAATTCATTATTAGAATAATTGCTGATTATTTTCTGTCTGATTAATCCACTAATTGTTCTCTTCTTTAACACTGTAGCTAAAGAGAGCTTCATTTTCTGCCGTTCATTTAGAAGTTTTCTAATAAATGCAAACAGCAATAAGAGTGGAACCTCTAAACTCATGAACATCAGACCCCAGTTCAGATTTGTATTTCAGGCTCAAAACATGATTTATCAGTGCTGCAGAGACAGTATCTAAGGGCTGCATCTTTCACCATTCTGGTCGCTGCAGCAGCTTGACTGAGTCAGCTTTAACAAGGAAGACAATGAGACACAGCCAGTGTTGGGGGAAAAAAAGGGGTAAAACAGCACATCTGATTTTAGTTTGAGATGAATTCAAAACCAGAAGAGCACGCACTGTAACTGAAATGTTTTCAAAATGAGAGGGAGAAGCAGAAAGGCTAAGAAAACAGATTGTGATGTTTTGGTTGCAGCTGCTCTCTGCTTATTTTTTCTGACTTCCCTGTCAGTTTAAATGGTATCAGATACAGGTCACATCCTGGAATAGATACAATCAGTCATCCAAAAGAGAGAAAGAAAAAACATGAGCAGTGATTCAGGACTCAGAAAGCCTACAGTGTGAATACAGCTTTAGAGTTGAATCACTATTGTGTCAGTAAATATTGTAAGGACTATTCAACAACAGCTGGTTACAATACTGAACAACTGAAGACTAATGAGAGCAAACTGCAGCGCTGTTCTCAAATGAGAAGGTATTACAGTCGTTAGTCTGTGCTGGTTAACACACAGAGATAAAATAAAACAACAGACAGCTCACAAACAAAACTTGTTTCTGCCGTCCTAGAAGTGGTGCCGTGAGAGGAAGTGAAAGACTGTGATTAAACAGGAACAAAGTAATTGATATTCCTCGCAGGACCCCAGGGCCCTGCCAAAAGAGAGATGGGGGAAGACGGAGAAGAGGGGACGAATGGAAATGTATTACTCAACGTCAGTAATGACCATAAACATATAAATCACAGGGAACTGAGGCTGCTACCGGGAAAATGAATCAGGCACTGCTACTAGGGGGAAGGTTGAAGGGAGAGCGCATGAGGGATGAAGGAGGGGACGGAGGAGCAGAAGAAGTGAGGAAACGAGGGGAAACTCACAGGCTTAAACAACACTGCACTGCTGGTGTTATATCACCACTCGCTTACAATTACTGACACGTCTGAGCAGAGGATTTTCCTTTGATAACCATGCTTGATGTATGATACATTAAAGCCTGACTTCATTCTCTTTGAGACATGCAGCCATATATGGATCTTCTCATTGCCTTATAACAATGTCACTGCAGGACACATCCAAACAGATCCAACAGTCAAACGTCTCTGACACTAACCTTGTATGTCATTATCAAACAGGAAGGAGCAGCTGGGACAGTTTCACCCCTACTGGTGTCAGTGGAGCCAATCAGGTGACCAGCAGCAAATCAATCATGATTAGCTGGCTTAAAAAAGATCAATGGAGTTAATGACCGATGTGACTTTGTCTGGATCCACGTAAGAAAACAAGGACATGGACATGTGGGGCACCACAGCTCCTCTGCTCTCCTGTCAGGGCTGAATAAACTTACTTCAGTCATTGATTATTTTCATCATCAATTCATCTGCAGAATATTTTCTTTATTAAATGTTAGATAATAGTAAAAATGACCATCCACAGTCAAATAAGAGTTTGAGAAATATATGATGGGAATTATAGAATCATGGAATGGAATTATGAGGAAAATGATCAGCAGATGAATTGATCATAAATATTAGCTGAAGCCAGAACAGTGGCTGGGCAGCTAGTTAGTTTACTGACTGTGCCAAACACCCCAACAACAACTCAACAGTGACACCTATTCCTGATCTGTATGTTACAACAAGCAACAAATACGCAGCATAGTGAAGTGACTCTGGCTTCCCAGTGGAGAGTAAACCCTCAGGGAACAACTGCCACGGACGAAAAAATGCCAACAGCAGGACAGAAAAAAAACCTGCTTCAGGCTTGAAGGACTCATTTGAGGCTGACAGCTGATGTGACAAGTGGCCGACAAACAGATCTGTGGAAGCAGCAAGTTCCTGCAGCACTGTTAAAAACAGTTTGCAAATAAACGGAGCAAAACAGTGAGCAGCTGAAACCAGCTGCCAAACAGATAGACTGTAAGTAAGAGCTGCATGTCAGAGGCTCTCCTGAGTTATCTGAAACTGACAGTGTCAGCGAGCAGCCACACCACCTGGACACATGTTCAGAGGTAAACTACATCTCTCTGGGTGTAGCTTCAGTGTAGTGAAGCTTCATTTAATGTAGAGTAAGCTTAGAGCTCCCTACACTTTCCAAACAGCGTGTCTAACTGTGTGTACCATTCAATAAACAGAACATAAATTATGTTTGAAACTAATTTAACTGACTCAAGAGAATTATTTGATTTAGAGTAAAGTGGTGACAGAGTCACCGTGTCCCTGACAGCTACATGAATTATTATAGTCACAGGGTAATAACTGCATCTGTGTGTTATATTACAGATGTTCTGATGAACAGTGACTTAATGAGCTGCAGTTTTCCCACAATGCTTTGGTTTAACAAAGGTAGAGATGTTTCACCTGAGACAGGCTGCCACATCTCTGTTCAACATGTTAACGCTACCAACATGTTTGGACTGTATCAGTTCTCACTGAGACAGAGGAGCACAGACAGTATATTAACAGTAATGATTCCAAAGTCTTAAATATCTTTCTACAACACATACACACAAATTATTTTAGTGTATGTTCCTGATTTTGATTTTTATCTTGAGGCAACATTTAAGACATTTCTCCAACAGTCACCTAATTCAATTCTCTTGGCTTTATCTCATTTTTTCTTGTTAAACTCATAGCTCTGTCACAGGCCACTCTTACTAATGTGGAAAAAAAATGGAAAAAAAACTGGACACAAATATTAGATCAGACCGTCTCCATTTGTTCATTGTTTTCTCAATTGTGTGTGTGCCAGTTTGTACATGAGTATCACTGCAACAGTTTCTAAAAATTAGCTCACTGCTTTGGGTTGAAGTCTCAGAGGAGTTGAGTCGACCAGTTTCTGCTTTTATAAACAAAACTCATTTCCTTGCCACCGGGCAGAGGGCAAGCTGAAGTAAAACACTGTAGACTCCACAGTAAAAAAAATATGACCGTTTTCACAACACTGACACCATAATTTTATGTGGCCTTGATATATTGGATTTGACAGCGAATCAGGATTGAGCTGTAAGTATATTTTTCCACCAACATTTTCATCCAGAGTGCAGCTTGTCCTGGAGGAAATCATTTGAAGAAACGCTCCTGGAGGAAATCTCTTTTTCTTTCATTTTCATCCTGTTGAAAAGTTTTTTCCTTTTGGCTCCATATCTTTCTCCCACTGTCTTTATTCATTTACTTTTCCCCTCTTTACGTCTCCTTCCTGCCACACCTACACCAGCAGCAGTCACTGCTGTTTCCTCTCTTTCATTTCTCTCCTCCCTCCACCTACCCTCTCCTCTGTCTTCCCCTACACTCCTACCTCTATTTTGAACCACACCTCGGGGACAGAGCTGTCCAGTCTGATTGAGAACTGCCCATTCATGGCTGTTTTTTCTTGCAGAGATTGTGATTAGATCCGTTTTTTTCCTTCCATCTCTTGCAGTTGTTGTTTTTAATAGAAAGACCCCTGTGGCTAAACTTCCTCATTAGCCGTCCTGTGGAGTAGCGCAGCAGAACTATACCTGCACCAATATGTCTCCATTTAGCCCTCTCCCCACCTGCGAGCCTCACAGCTAACCCATCACTCTGTCTCGCTTTCCTTACCACAGGAACTGATACACATCTAGATTTTGTGCACTTGCTCTAGCTCTCAGAATTTATATACAAACACACACAGATCCATAAATGTAAACAGTTCATATATAAAGCAGCTGATGCGTTTCCACCAACATCCAAAACTTAATATATGAAGTTAACATTCTGAGCATGACTGAACAGAACTCTTCCTGTAAGCAGCAGAAAAACTAACCCAGACATCCTTACAGCGCCGTTCCCAGACACTGACAGGAGCTGGATAGTAATCAAAATGTGTATATATACTTTTAACAGGAGTCCTGATGGTTCACATGAGAGCAAGTAATCCATGTTCACAGTGTGATCAACGTGATCAACAAGTTTTAAAAAAGTGCTTTTGTATGCAGCTGTGTGAGGAAGTTTCCTCAGCTGACTGAATGGCCTGTCAGCTGAGACACAGCAACACAGACAAACTATTCACACTCATCTGCTCCACTGTTGGAATTATGTTTTAAAACAGCAGAACGTACTAAATGGACATGAAGTTGATAAGAGCTCCACACTTCTCTACAACTGTTATTGACTTGTCTCAATTAACAAAAAGAAGAAATTATACTCCGCAGAACAGTTCTCTTCATTATTAAACTAAATGGCATCTCTAAAATCAAGACTTTTATCACAGAAAACTTTTTCTGATTTATCTTAACTACATGTGGAGCTGATTAATCTACACTAATGCTTATTTCCACCAACATACAAACGTTCTTTTGTCTGGAACGGAAATGATTTTCTCTGTCAGTGAATGAGCTGATCACCAGAAAGTTAATCTGCAGTGGATTTTCTGTCTTTGTCTGTTCATTTCATTACAAATTCAATATATCTGGTTTCTGAAAACATCACTTTGAGAACTTGTGATGAACATTTTGCACTCTTTTCTGACATGTTATAGGTTAATTAATCAATGAAATGAGGAAACACTAGACAGAGATTGTTTTCCACAGTAAACGTTTTGTTGAGAAACTGCAGACTTGGCTCACACCTCCATCACACATGATGATCTGTTACCTAACAGGAGATACCTCAGGCCCAGTGGTCATAACATGCTAATTGAATACTGCAATAACTGAAACAGGCGTCTGACTCAGCTTGTCATTATTTAATAACTGAATCTGATGGTCATTCACTGTCGTTTCAGCCAGTTCAACAACGAGCAGCTCCTCTCCTGTAACCTGGACACTACCTTCAAACACTTCTCACAGTTACAGTACAAATAATGTTTTATTCATTCCTGGGATTTAGACTTAGACTTAGACTTAGACTTAGACTAGACTTTACTGATCCCTTGGGATGACTCCCTCAGGGAAATTAGGTATTATAGTATAATTATAGTATTATATATATATATATATATATATAGAGAGAGAGAGTATAAGTATATAAGTATTTCCCCGGTGACTTTCTACTTTGCCGTGCATTAACCTTATTATGCAGCTAACAAATTAAAAATCAACTGCTAATTGAAGCTGTGGAAAAAAAGCTCAGACTGGTTCCCACCTTTGCGCTGCTGTAATGATGGCCGTTACGTTCGCTGTAGACAGATTCTCCAGGATAGCTTTAGAAGGGCATGGAAATGAGTCTCCCTCAGTCTTTGATGTGTGATATCACAAACAGGTCTGATCGTGTTTTATTACAGCTGGCACACAGAGAGCGGGTGGGGGGGGTGGGGGTGGGGTGTTTGGAGGAATATCTCTGATGAAGTCTTTCTTGGGTTGCTGAGCACGGTGTAACCTATCTGATGAGCATTATGCATTTATGCTTTCTTTCCTGCTCTCTCAGGAGGGAGACTCCTAACACACTTCATCATGCATGCGTTATGACGGAGGGAGAACAACATCACATTCAAGTGTGTGGAGAACTAAATGACCTTAACCACTGCCTACAAACAGTATACCAGGAGCTCTGAACCAGGTTACTGGCTGCACCTCTGACTGTCCCCACCCCCCCACCTGCACTACTCCACTCATCTTGAAGAGCTTCACGTTACACGTCCTCATCGACCAAACGCTCTGAGCCACCAGCGACTGCTCGCAGGCGAGGGAGTATTTCACATTTAGAAAAAAATAAATGCTGATCCAGCATATGCCCTTGGTAACAAAACCTCCTGTGGAGATAGCATCAGAGAGGGAGGGAGGGAGAGATTGGAAGAGGAAGGAGGTCAGAGGGAAATACATAGAAATGTCTAAAATGCATGTCAAGTAGAAACAACTTCTCGCCTTTGTAACTCATTACACTGATTATAATTTGTGTTCTTTTTTGTTCTTTTTAATTGTCACACAGTCACTTTTAGCTGGGAAAACACAACTTTCATTGGTCTGTACCTACAGACAAATACAGGGCCGCAGGAGTATTCCTGCGAGCTGGAGGAAGGCTCAAATCCTTTGGCTTGTATAAGCTTCTCTAAAGTCTCCAAACCTCCTGTTTGGGAAGCTGCATTCTATGCATGAAAATGGCTTAGAGTCCTGTCAGGCTCTGAGGTTATGCAAACCGCAGCACAGAATTGTCTCTCTAAACACAGTGAGTGGAAATTCATTACCTTGACCAGCATGACTCTTAACAGCAACTTCACAACTCAATTTACGAACACAATGGATAAGAATATGTTGTGATTTAAATACGTCACAGGGGAGCAGAAGTGAGACGTGAGGGAACATCTGACTTCACACAGAAAACTCTTTGGAAACCTTTAATGTTACGTAATATTACAGAAACCAAAGATGAGCTGAAGCCTCCAGCGTGTCATGTCTATGTTCAACCGATAGAGTTAGTTTCTCTCAGTTATGGGCTTACATTTCCACAAACAGACATGGTGAATTAGCTGACTGCAGTCTGGTTACCACACACTCTCTACTTCATCCTGACTGATGCTCAGGCATCAATAACTTTATGCCTTTTAGAAAATATACTGTACATCTCATTCTGTAAGTATTTTCTGTGAGATGTCTCTGTGAAACACTGGAACAGTACCTGAGACTAAAAACAAAAATGAATTAAATGTAATTTGATTTACACAGATGAGCACACGCATCTGTTAAATACTGTGACGACTGATACAACAATACATTTGTAAATGAATCTAATTAAAATGTGAGTGTAGAGTCAAAATAAACTTTCATCCTTCTACTGAGGTGACTAAACACAATGCTCAGACTGCAGACAAATTCTCAAGTAAATTTAAAATAAAAACTTAAATATCACAAACATTTAGACATAAAGTTAAATAATCAATCATCATAAAAGCTGGTTTGTTTTCTGCCCTGGCAAAGGACTATAATACCTTTCACAAATAAAACAAACTTTAGGGTTAGGGTAAAGGACCTTAAGAACGGGTCAACACATGGGCCACATTTATGGACTCTCACACTCAACCAGCAGAGTCACAAAAACCCTTTATCACGTGTTTTCATTCATTTCTTTTATTGTGAAGTGAATCAGACTCTACAGACACTGAAACACTGCAACAAACTCCAGTGTAGGATTTCAGTGAGTCACATTTACTGTACATGTTGTACAGCACATAAAAATTTATGTAAATAACCAACCAGTCCTCTGAGACTGAAGAGGAAAGACTTCAGTCAAAGATGGTATGTATGTACGATGATGTGACGAAGCCCCGAGTGGTTTTATTAACTATGACAGAAGCAAAGGAGGAAGTCATGTGACCATATCACAGAGTAACAGGGTCTGTATGAGGAGGAGGTCTGAGCTGACGGACACAGGAGTTTAACATGATCATAACGTCAACCACATGGTTATTACTGTAACCATGACGATGAAGGTCTCCTAGCCTTAACGAGTAGTCATTTCACCAAAGCTGAGATGTTTCCCTAACCTTAAGACCAGACTCATTTTAACCAGAACCAGAACAATGTGTCTCTATAGCTAACCAAGTCACTTCTGTGCCTGAACCTACAGAAACTTTACCCAAAGCCTTGTCACATCACAGAGACAGATGACGGCGTCCTGACGATAGGAGCATCAGAGTAGGATGAGTTTTGTGTGTAATTTAGAGGACTTGTCTTGTTTTTCATAAGCAAAAGTTAAACATCAATCATGGTAGTACTTTGTATTCCTAAAAAAACTTCATAATTATACATGTGATGAATCATCAGTGTTGGCCGAATGTGCCTGTTGTGACAGACACTCAGAGATACCTGTCCTCAGACACTGTCCTCCCTGTCCAGGGCCTGTGTATCTGTACATCACTCCTCACATGTGTGTGTTGGTATTTCAGTTATGTATTTGTCTGTCTGTGTGTCGCTCCCAGAGCGTGTGAAGCAGCCAGGGAAAGGGAGCTGGTGTGACATGGGATAAAAGGCAGCGGCATATGAAAAGGAGGAGGAGCTGAGATGGCAGGAGATTCTGTGGGCGGCTTGTGTTGTGTGGAGATACAGAGGGAGGCTGACACCAGCTCCGGCATACGGTGCTCTATCATTGTGTCAGAACCAAACACTGATAAAAACACATGGGTTCAACACAACACGCTGCTGTAACTTCTCCTCTTTGTACTGGATCAAAGAGCTGTCACACTCAACGTACACAAGGAAACTAAAGGTGAACTCATTGTAAATGAGCACTGCACTTTAACTTTTATAAAACACCAGATGAAAAGATTCTGCATTTGTTGGATATAAGAGTTCTGTAACACGTTCCTGGTACGATAATGAGCAAATATGAGAACAGTCTTTCCTTTAACACCTGGCAGAGGCAACAGTGTGAAGATAAGGAGGGGCTAAGCAGAATGTAAAGGTCAAAATGTACTCTGTGTTGCACCTAAAGGGTATCTATGTATTTGTGTGATCGGGAGAAAAAGGCAGGGATAAACAAAAGAAAGAAATGAAAGACAACAAGACAAAGACAGAGAGAGAGGAAGAAGGAAACCAAAAAAGATGATTAGAAATGTATATGTATGTGTGTGTGTGTGTGTGGATTACAAATACAGCAAGTGTCTGTAATTTGTCGAGCTCTGCAGAGGAGATCAATGAAATGAACAGTTGTAGCTTCCAGTCATGCAGCAGTAGACCTCCTCCAGTCTGGCCGGTGACTGAGCCTGGTCTCCCAGTCAGCCGTGATTGAAGGCCGCTGTGGCAGATACGCTGCTAAAGGTCATTGTACTCATCAACTGCCCACTGCTGTGCAGTTTGATGGAGTGCAGTCTAAAGATCAAATGTCTGTTTAGGCCGACCGCTCTAACCTCCACACCTTAGCTGTTCTCATGCTGAAAATGCTTCCTGAAATGCTCAAAGATTGGTGTGAGTTGTTTACTGTTATTCAGTGAGGCAATGGAGGTGATGATGCATTATATGAAAGATTGAAGTTGTTTCTAAAAACAGTTGGTTCAGCTAAGGTGAAATGTGTTGGTGAGTGTGAGGTAAAAGGTTTGTCTGTGGGTAGGAAGGTGCTGTTTGGAAGACTATACTCTCAGCAGCTACTGTGCTGAAACCAGGATGATTGGTAAGTAATAGCTTCCAATTAAAGAGGCCAGCAGGAGATGCTTAGACTGGACACCAAAGAGTCTCCTCCATCATTTAATTTTTAATGTAAGAGAAAAAAGAGCTTTATAGGGAGAGAGAGAAAAAGAGTGCAGAGGATTAGGAGAGACAGGAGAAGGCAGAAGGAACCAAATGCCAACAGGTCAGTGGTGGACAGCCTGAGGCTGAGAGCCACAGACGCAGAGCTCATTAAAAACAGACTGACTTTTCTGAGCAGGAGTACAATATGGAGCGAGAGAAACCCAGTGGCACTGATCTTTTCTGTGAGGAAGAAGGATGGTAAGAGTAACAGACAAAACAACAACAGAGAAAAGAAGACAAATATGGAGCAGAGACACAAAGGCAGAAGGAAACACAATAGATTGAGAGTAATTTCCTCGCTCTCATGAAGAGGAAGGACAGAGGAAGGAAGGAGAGTCCTCAGGAAAGAACAGAAATTGACTGTATGTCCCTTAAATACCAGTGTGAGGGTGTTTATAGTTGAACTCTGAGTACTCATCTACACTAGGAACTGTGTAGCTGATAGATTCTACCTGGTACACAAGGCAGCAAATTCTGCTCCTGCTCCTCCTCCTCCTCCTCCTCTCCTGGTCTTTTGTTATGGGCTGAATGAAAAAGGATTTTTCTAGTCTGTACCAAAAATAGAAGTAACACAAAGGTACAAAAAAGGCAAACATCATTCTGTCACAACAGCCCTGAGTTATCACAAATAAAGCAAACATCTACATGAAAACTCCACCATCACTCAGGTTTTTATCCTATTAGCTATACATTCCTCTGCAGAGTTTTCCTCTACAATCTACATGGTTTTCAACACCCCTGAAGGTGTGGATACCTCTGCAGCTCAGGATGGAGTTAGCAGGCTGTCAGGTATCCAGGTGAGCCTGTCAGGCCTGCAGGTATGTTGAAGGTTAAGACTGCGATTAGAGAGGGAAGATGACTCCGTGCCCTTTGGTCCTCTGCCTCTCTATTGATTGCTACACCCTTTGAGTCACAATTGTTTAAATGAGCCTTCTTTACACTCTCACTCTCTCTCTCTCTCTCTCTCTCTCTCTCTCTCTCTCTCACACACACACTCACACACACACACACACACACACACACTAGGTCTCCTTATGTAGTTTTCTCATGACGTGTTGGAGCACAGCTCCTAAAAATAGAAGATGAAATAAGTGAATGTCGTTGCTTTCCTGGCAGACCATTACTCTAATTCTGTGTCTTCTCTTCTGTCATTCATTACTGTGTGGTGGAGCTCAACTGCTTCTAATGAGAATCAGGACAAATATTGCTTTTATCTCACATGAGGAAGTGTGGGAAAATTTCTCAATAATGACAAGTCCTCAGATAATGAGATGAGCATGAGAGACATAATTACAGTGGAAGACGGGACTGAGTCCGAGTCCTCTGATATTCACTGTGTACTGTATTGAAACACACTGTGAAAATGTTTCCAGAAAAAAGAACAAAAATCCACGAGAGACCTGACTGTTCTTTCTCTCTTCTGATTTTATGTCGTTTTCACACAACAACAGCATTAATGTTGCCTGAAAAATAACACCTCACGAAGGTCTTTACACTCACTAAGCACTTTATTAGGAACACCACATGAAGTTATCCAATCAGCCAATCACGTGGCAGCAGAGCAGTGTGTAAAATCCTGCAGATACACGTCAGGAGCTTCCCTTAATATTCACATTTCTGAAACTGCTGATCTCCTGAAATCTTTACACACAGAATGGTGCCAAAAACAAAAGAACATCCAGTGAGCTACAGCTCTGAAGCAGAAACACAGTGTTGATGAGAGGTCAGAATGCAACACTCTGAGTATCACTGGTGACCATGTTCATCCCTTTATGGCCATAATTTACTCCTCTTCTAGTGGCTACTTCCTGCAGGATAATGCTCCATGTCTCAAACTGGTTTCATGAACAGTGAGTTCAGTGAACTTCAGTGACCTCCCCAGTCACCAGATCTGAATCCAGTAGATCACCTTTGGGATGTGGTAGAACAGGAGTTTGGCAGCATGAATGTGCAGCTGACAAATCAGCAGAAAAGATGTGATGCAGTCATGTCAACATGGAGCAGAATGTAAAAGGAATGTTTCAAACATCTGGAGGAGTCCATGTCGCGAAGAACTGAGGCAGTTTTAAAAGCAAAGGGAGGCGGCCTTCCACAGTTTTAGGATGGTGTTCCTAATAAAGTGCTCAGTTAGTTTATAGTAGAAGTGACACATCAGTGGTGCGTAAGCGCTATGAAAGCATCCATCCGTCCAATCCAACCGACTCCAGACTCGGTCACAGCTGTCAGAACCAGTTGTCCTGTCTGCAGCTCAGCTCCTGAGACTGAGGCCAAACTGTCCTCATGTAATATCAAGAGATTTCAAGACAAGTTGTTCTGTGGTTTTCTCTTCCCAACAATCTCTCATGAGTTTATTCTACACATAGATATACTGATATCAGCACAGGTTCTAGGTTTAGAATACTGTCTCCTTCTTTATATTTTTACTAATAGATATAAGTTAGAATTCAGAGACTTATATTTGAATAATTTCAAAATAATTGTTTTTGGAGAGGCTGAGAACTTTAAAACCTGAGTTTAAACACAAGACTTGTCAATTAAAAAATATAAAGGAAAATTTGATTAAATCACACAGTTACATTTATCAGAGACAAAGTATGGCTGTATATTTGCATACACCTAATTATGTTTCATATCAGCTGAGCACAAACACATGATAGAGGAGAGTCTTTGTTTTGTTTCCACACACACACACACACACACACAGTACCACCAGGCGACTGAATGGAGGTTACGTGGTCAATTATGCTGAGGAAAACACATTTACTTGAACAGACATAATCAATATAATCACTCTGAAAGCAGAGACGATAACAGAATAACAGCACAGATGTATATATGTGCATATATACCTACACTATACCTCAAACCTATTATTTTGAGGTTGAGGATATTTGACAGGAAACGTTCAGCAGCAGCGTTAGCAGGTCGACTGTAGGCTTCACTAAAGATGGTGTCCTTCATGATATAGTACAGAACATGTGTTATCATAGTCACTGCAGACGTGTTTTCAGAGGGAAAGAGATGTGAAATTAGGAGCAACTGAGAGGTTGTGTCAGGCTGGAAGATGATGGTAATTGGAAATTTTCCACAAACCATCACTGAGATGACATGTCCATGTAATCTCATAACATCCTACATGTCCCTCAGATAACCACAGTGTTTCCGCCCACAGGAATGCTCAGTGATAATGCAATGTGACCACATCATTGAGTGCATTAAATTAGCTAATACACCATCCCAGTCAGGGAGATGTTAGATCATTTCATGTCAGATGAAAAGGATTTCTGTGGTGGAGCCATTACATTAACTAATGTATGTGTTGAGAGCAGAGCAGATATCTGATCCTCTGCTGAGTACATTTTAACTTGTAATATCAAAGTAAACTCAGGATGTTTGGATTCTGGAGTATTGGTTGTTGAACTACTTGAAGACGTCAGATTAATATGTTGTGCTGGGCATTTTTTAAAACTTTCTTTAAACATATATTTATATTTAACATTTACTTTTACTGGGTAGCCTGGCAGAGCAGATGTGATAGAGTAACACACTGTTAACATTTAATGAGATTCTGGAAACACAGTGATAAAGATGGACAGACACCTTTCAAAAAGAAAGTAAACACTGCACATGCTCAGTGAAGGCAGTTACAGGCAGGCACACCTAACATTTAATCAATAAGAAAACCGCTGATTTGATTCTGATGAAAATAAGCATTAAGCATGGGTTGGTATGTTGTGTTGATAATGTGACTTTCCTGACACTGTAGCTGATAATAATATAAACTTTGTTGTACTGAATCAACATTATGAAGTGTGGTTCACATTTTTACAGCAGATCAGACACAAACACATGAAATCTAACCCAGCACTGATCATGACCTTTGGTAGCCGACTGGACAGCTATATATTATTGTTATTATTATTACACTGCTCCTTTTTTTCAGACACACACAGACTGGGACAAACTGAGAACTGAAGAAAAACTACCTGAGACATTCAGGTGATAAAGCAATATCATGACTTTATTATATTACTCTATTAAAACCACGTAGAACCAGCAAATAATCTCACCGGCCTTGAAGACAGTGACATGAAAATATATTCAAGGTTTGTGCAGTACAACACAAACTAGCACACGTGTTGGGAGTGAAAAGGACACATTAAAATTGCTCTCAGCTTGCTGTTCGTTACTCAGTAAAGAGGATAAATCTCTGTAGTTTCACTGATGGATTTGTCTGTTTTTTAAAGTCCTCTGCTCCTAAAACAGGAGACAGTCCATCGAGGACTTAACGCAGTTTCATTCCTTTCTCCCTTTTCATCTTGAATATTATCATTAGTTCTATGATGTTAATCTTTACAGCAAACTTCAGTCCATACAAAGCACTTGCTTTTCAATAAATCTCTAAACCATTAAAGAAAATTAATTCAGTCACTGTGAACCAACAGCTCTATACATTTTTGTAATAGTGAAAAAATACCTTATAAATTGAGGCAAACCAAAAGCCCTTGCAAAGAAATTCCTTAGTGAAGTAATTAAATTTATCTTAAGGTAAGCTGGTGCAACAAATCACACAGCATTACTCAATAACTATTAAATTAAAATTAAGTTTTGCTCTAAATCTTATTCATGCATGGTATCAACACCTGTGTATTCAACACTGCATCTCACTGCCTCTCTTCAATTTTCAATTATCTTAAAAAACAGTGTCTCATTTATCAGCTGAAATGACACTATTAATCATAACCTGGCTCTGAGGAATGACAAACCTGTTTCTCATCAAGTAGTTGGGAGGTTTTATTTAACGAATTAAGATGTTTGTCTCATCAGTCCAGTGCTTCAACTGTAAATCACTGCACTAATCCAACACTGACCTTTCCATTGTAAAGGTGAATCACACTGGCATGTTCCAGTATGGATAAGCTGTTACACAAACATAAGAAAATATGATTTTTATATGATTTGTTGAAGAAGACTTAAAATTTATCATCTGAACAAACATCCATCCAGTAGATGTGGAGATATTTCACTGAATCAGTGAAACCTTTGACCCACTGCTGCTGACTGATGTAACAGTTGCTGAGATATTTCTATATGGACCAAAGCAGAGGACCAACTGATGGCGAAATCTACTGAGACTTTAACAACATGACCTTCCTTTCAAAATGACCAGGACCTAGTAAACAGGTCCTGGTCGGACCATTGGCTCAGTGAGGCTGTGTGCAGCCACAGCAGGGCTCTGAGCCAAATGGAATACAAGGACAGCTGAGGTTGGGCCATTTAGTCAGAAAACACAGTACTGAACAAATTCAGATTTAGACTTCATCATCAGGATTCATTCTCTGGGGACCATGAATGTCTGTACCAATTTAACTGTAATCCATAGTATCTACAGAAATACTTCAATCTGGACTAACTCACTGACACTGTAATATCTAAAGGGAAAGTCATCAGATCAGTAATACTAAATCAACACGTGTATTTTAACTCACTAACTGAACAAATATAACACCTCTGTGAATGAGTTCTTTGCCCTGCTCTGTGAGCTACAGTACATCTGCATACACGCTGGAAACTACCATGACATCAGAGTTTCTGCTGTAAAAGCAAAGACAAATCACCAGAACAAAGGTTCTCGTACCCCATCATCAGCAGCATAGCTGGTGGGGAAAACACCTCCTGTTGAAAACTTCAAGCTGAGCTGAGCTGACAGCCTGTGACTATGAGTGTGGTAAGTCATCTGGTGCCTGTCTCACTGCTCAAACTCCAAGATGTGTGACAGATATTGTTTTAGTGTAAAACTGTGATGTGCTACATTGTCAATCACACCCGCAGCACTGGTACCTGCAGTACACTCTCACTGAAGTTAGTAATTGTCGAAAAGGAGTGGGCGGGCCAACTGCTGTCTGTATCTACAGTGTATAAGAGAGAGAGGGGAAGATACAGAGAGAGGGTTTACGCAGCTCAAAGTATCAAAAAGATTTTCTAAGGAATTGTATAATGAAACAACGCATCCTACCATTTGAGAGTGGGAGCTCCGGGCATCTTTCCAGAGAGGATTCACACTCCTGTTATGGGAGGGAAACAGTCACGGCAGGAGGGGAGTTTTACCACTACAGTATACTCCTGCATAAACTTTATATACCATCAGGCTGCTGAAGAAAGAGCCTTTTCACTGCTCTAAGGCTGTACAGAGCATTGTCCAGTGCTCACATTTACTGCTTCTGTTAGAGTAGAGTTTTAATATGTTCATATGGGACTCAAAGGTCAAAGCTACCTTTAGACAGAACCACAGAAGCAGATTATTGAAGTTGTGCAGTTGTATCAGCAGCTGAGCGGAAGTTTGATCGCGAGTCTGCTCGATGAGGGAGAGAGACGTGAGTGGAACGCTTGGTCCATTCAGTTCACACCGACTCTGACCTTCTGATCGACATCTGTCATCACAACCAGCCGTCTGTCTGCCTGTCTGTCTGTGGCACAGAGGAGCTGAAGAGGAGTACAGCCTGACTGAAAACAGACATTTAGCAGATAAAAATAGTTGTAACGGCTCAACGGAAGATATCTGCAGTGTTTTTATGTTTGGATTCATTGATTTAATTGATTTCACCTGCCAGTGACAGAGGGCAGAGGAAAGTGAAACCAGAGAGCTCACAGTGACACATGGAGCCTTAGCAATCATTACATGTTCCATTATAAAGTTCACAACACATAAACAGCAAGAGATTTATGTGATTTAAAAAGCAGGGAGGTGTAAAAAAAATCACAGGTGTCAGAGTCAAAAACACATCTCAACTGTTTCTATAGGAGCTGACCCTGCTACGATACACCTGGTTAGTTTCACTCTGATTTTCTCACCAGTCTAATTTAAAATTGAAGGTACTCAGAGTGAGATATTTTACCAACTGAATCATGCTGATAAAAAAAGAGAAAGACACTAACTACTGACTACTGACTGACTGAGAACTAAAACCAGACTTTTTATTACCAAGAATAAGAATCTGGAGCCATACAAGAAAAACTAACACCCACACTGACCCACTGACCTGCTGCATACTGTGTGTGTTCACTTGTTCTGCTCCAGCACCACAGTGCAGCGAGTGGAGTCAGGTCCTCTGAACCATCCTCTCCACCCCGGTCAGTGCAGAGTCTGAAGCCAGTGTGATCTAATGCCGAGCCCCTGTGTCCAGCAGTATCAGTATCAGTGATATATCAGGGCTAATCAGGGGCAGATATAGTGGAGGGGTCAGAGAACAACACGTCAGAACATGACCATAACAGCAGGGCTCTCTGACTGATTGGTTGGCTGACAGCACTAACACTGATGACTGCAGCGAGGAGTGACAGGGAGTCACTTTACAAATATTCTTAGTAAATCATATTGTAAAGGTGGAGCAGACAGACAGTAGTCTTAGGAGTGGGCAGGTTTCCACCCATCAGTCTGTGGCAGAGCTGCTTCTTCTTATGATGAATGCATTCCTAATATTCTCATTATTATAGACTCCCCACCTCCACTGCCTCCACGTGCTGTGTTTAAGTCATGGCCTATTAATCGTTCTTTGATGCTCAGTATCATCTTGCTTGGAAAGAGGATATCTACAGCCTGAGTGTACTATCTGAGAGAGGTGTCTCATTTGGCCTCCAACAGCATAGTTAATGGTGTTATTTCTCAAATGTAGGTTGCATATTGTAGATTCAAAAATTATTTAAAAAGGAAAAGAAACACTACTGCTTCTTCGGCTAATTACTTTATGGCAAAATGCCCAAATCCGTGCTATGAATAACTTAGCTGAGCCAGAGCTCTGTATCTTTGTGAATCTTTTCACTGTGTTAAATAGGTGAATGCACAGGGCTCGTTGGTATAATGAATTTACAGCAGCTACGGAAGATGGTGTATTTATGACTTAATTGTGAAAGTGGAGACAAGATGACAAATTTGTACACTGCAGACATGTTAGGAGGAGAATTAATGAGTGTTTTTGGTTAACTTCTGTCTGTTTTTACTCTTTGGATAAGATTTGTCTCAGAGACAAACCAGTGCACATTTTCTTTAGTCTCTTTGTGATCTTTTTATTATATGGTTTGCACAGTTAGTGTGCATGTGTTATACATTCTGTTGTCTGTCTCGTCTATTTTCTTAACTCAAGTTCTAAAAAGTGCTACAGACACTGAGTTTACCTCCTTACTTACTTCACATTCACATTTACTGTTGGCTATGACCTGCTATCTTCTGTTGTAAAAATCTCCACTGAAGAAATTCAGAGATTATTGCCTTGCTCAAGGGCATTATGCACGTATTGCATGGAGATTAGAGAGCATTAGTCATTATTTTTTCCTGCCTAGATTTTCTGCAGTTTAAGCTTTTAAAGCAGCTCCTCAGATTATTTAAACTGTCTCTACAAACACTGCATCTTCTCTCTGATTCTTAAAGCTGATTAAATGTGATGCTGGTTTGTCAACATGATGAACGACATGCAAGTGTGGACAGTAATTAGCAGCTGTACAGTAGCAGTACAAAAGTCAGTAAGTGCTTCCCTGGATGTGATAAAGTGAAAACAGCATGCTGGTCATGGTGTCTCCTCACCTGGACACAGCAGCCTGATGTTTACAGATGTGTTGTTAAATCATTATTGAAGCAACAGGAGAGCAGTTACTGTCACTCTCCAGCTGCCCTTTCCACAAACAAATAAAGATCATCTGTCCCCATCGACAACTCCATTTCAGAAGGTCAGCCTGGGCTTAGCTTTGAAAGGTGTCCCACTTCACATTAATACACTCTGAATTCAAATGTGAGTGGTTCCCCTCCACAGTACCATTAACTGTATTAACATCAATGGAGCAGAAAATGTTTTGATGGAATATATTAAACCTGAGGACAGAGGGTTAATCCCGATCTCTGCTCCAACTCTGAAATGTGATTATATTTTTTGCTGTTGCTGTTCATGTCAGCATTTAACTGTACACACATAATCCACAGATTATTATTTACATCGACACATTTATTTTTGGTTATCACACCTGTTCAGAGGAATACAAACTACAGACAGCCACCTGTGCAGCCTAAATGCAGAAACCCTTCTGAGGATATTTTCCCACAGGGACACAAATGTCATCTCAACATATCTGACAGGACAAAGAAAGATAATATTTCCTGTGTAATGTAACTGGTGTGTATGTTACTGCCTCTCTGTCAGTTTTCTGTCCTGATGTCCTGTGTTATCCTCTGACTTCCTCTGTACTGTATGTGACACCAGTTTCATTTTCAGCAGTGCAAGTTGTATTCGCAAGAGGAAAAACAAAAAGGATGCAGTGAAGATTACTGTTAACTTTGCACCAAACCTCCACTGTAGAAAATTGCAAAAATGGGCCAGGACAAAAACCATATATTATGGCAAGCAGCATGGTCTTTTAAAAACTTTCCAGGTACACTTGAAGTTTACAAAAGTGGTTATAAAAGCGTGTGAGATTGAAGGTAAACACAACAATTCACCCTCCAGATTAGGGATCAACTTTCTGGCTAAAACCAGCTGATTATCTGATGTAAGAACAAAGTTTATATTTATGATTCATATGTTTCTGTGTCTGATTCACTTTCCTTTCCTTTGCTAGACCATACCAGTGTTAGCTATGAGCTAACTCTGAACTGAACTATCAGGCTACTACTGTGAACATGCCTACTCTGTTTTTCTTTCATATACTGACACACTGTAGAGGATGTAGTGTAGAAAATGCTCTCACAGTGACTGATTCAAAATGTTGGCCAATTTACAAAAAACATATTCTTCTATTATGTCACCAACACTTGGAGATTTGTTTCAGTGAGTGTTTTTTTTTTTTGTTTTGTTTTTTTTGTTGTTTTTTGGGGTTTTTTTTTTTTGGCAATTTGAACAACTTTTTTTCTCCTACTATTCTTCCATACATTGGGCCACTGTTGCGTGTACTTCCATTTAAATTCTGTTTCATACAGGCTGGTTCTTCCTTTCATCACCTGTTCATTTATCTGGTTCTTTCCTCCCAGCAAGATCAGAGCAGAGCCAGAAGCTGTAGGTCTACCACCATCTGCCACAAACAGGCTGGCAGGACTAAGGGCATTTAGCTTGAGTGTGTGTCAGTGTGTGTGTTGGTGTGTGAGGCCACCTCTGCTGTGAGAAATGAAACGGACAGAAAGCGTTGCTTCAGTAACTTGTTTGTATTTATGTACTGTATGTGCTTTCCTGCTGGCGTTGGAGGGAAACTTGGGATGATGCAACACACAGAGACAGTGTATAAAGTGTGTGTTTCTGTGTGTGTATGAAAGAGAGAGGGGAAGGGAGTAGGAGAGGAAGGCAGTCAGTGTGATGCTACTGCTGTGGCAGATTGATGTGAAAAGCAGTGGAGCATTCCCGCCTCTGCACAGGGTAAACAATGATGAGAGAACAGCTAATGAAGGCCTGTGTGTGGATGTGTGTGTGTAATGCATCATGTACTCTTCCATACATGACAACACATGTGAGTGTGTCAGAATCTACATGAATGTTGGGGGAGGTGTGTGGGGGGGTAAATCCAGAGGAAGCACTGGAATCATCTTTCTTCACCATCTGTCGCTCTGTGTTTATCTCCTTTTCTACCTGTAACATTATCTGTCAGTAATCCTAACCCTAATCCTGACAAACCAGATGGGAACACCTGTTTTTGGCTGATGCATTAACATCTACTGAAGTTCTGCTCATTGATTTTCAGTACAGTCTACAGTCATCTGTCACAGCCTTTAAAGGAATATGGTGCTCATGTCATCATATTGTTTTACTGTAGCTGGAACCATTGACCTATCCTTCTATTACATAAGGTGAGGATTTTTAACACAGAACTGCCATGCAGTAACATTATCATTACAACTCTGAAGTCACCTGTCATCCACGTGGCAGTGAAGGCATCATGAATGAATGGAACGATGTCAGCTCTAAAATGAATCTGAGATTAGCCTGTGTCAGTCTCCTCAGAATTAATGTGAAGCGACTGCGTGTTAGTTCTCATCTGTTCAAACTTGATTTTTTATAAAATGACAGACATAATAACACACTGTACAATTTCTCCTATCAGTAAATCTGACATGCATTCTCAGCAGGCTCACTGGTTGGCTGGCTGTCTGGCTGACAAGAGGCATGACTGGTTGACTGTCTGTTTGAGTAACCTGATTTCCTTGATGCCCGTATGGCCTTATAGTAACTGCTCTGCCAAAATGGCCCTCTCTGGTGGCTGTCTGTGCTGCCTGGCTGCATAGCTTTACAGATGAAATCACAGGAGCCCTGTTTAGCTGGGCTGATCTGTGACCAAGTGCCAAAGTATGATTCTGTGTGATAAGAGTCAGCATGTGTCTGTGTTTGTAAGATAAAGCTGTGCATGTTTGCTGCATTTCCTTACACGAGAGAGCCTTGCTTCTCTGGAAATGCTATTTTCCACCACACAGAGGCAGGAGACACAAGAGACAGGGAAATGTATTGCTAACAAGTAGTCTCCAAACACTGAGAAAGCAACAAATAAATTCAGGAGAAATCTAGATTAATGGCCAGACTGAAGGCTAAGGGAATGTGTATCTGGCTCCAGCTAAATGGCCTGCCTGGATCCCACCAGACTGAATCAAACTTAGAAATAAATTGCGTTGAGGAAGCAATCTGAAGTGGGAGCTATCCAGCTCCACTATCCTCTCCTCTCCTCTTCTGTCACTCAGATAGTCATTGCTACTCTGAACATGTCTCAGCCCCTTCCTCCAAAGCTGTTGCCAGAGCTGCCTTTTTCATGGCAAATGCCATTTTGAAGACACTTACCAGCGTCATCTATGAATAACCACCTGATCCACACAGCTGCCACTCATTCATTTGAGGACATTCGTATGTGAGGTGAGCCAAATGTCCCTCTACAACAGCCGTTTGGCATTATTCATGATGGCATTTCAATTAAAATAAGTGCAATGAGTGAAGGTGGATGAGGAAATGAGTGGTATAACATGAATAGAGAGACTAATAAATGTGATCATAAATATAGCTCAATAGCTTCCAGTGATGTTCAGCCTCACACAGACTGTTTTCAGGGGAAACAAAATAAAATGGAGCGCCACTTCCTCCACGTCTGTGATGTATTTATGTAGGTATGTGCTCACACACACCACCACGTGCCTTCAGATACGATGCCGTCTCCTCTGAAGCTTTCTTCATTCTACAGAGGCTTCAGAAACAAGTAGGGCAAACAGCCCATGTGAAAGCTGCTGACAGCTTTGCTGAATACAGACTTTCTTCAACATGAGCTTTCAAAGAGTAAAAACCATGTTTTTTCTCTCTGATGAGAAGACTTTGCTTTGTGAAACTGCTTGTTTGCTTTAAATATGAGGTTAACTTTTATCCACAACCATCCCTGAATGCTCAGAAACAGACACATCACTGACTCTTTCTGTGGATATCAGAGATCAGGATCTGACCTTGGATTAAAGTTTTATACATCAACAGAGAGACTGGTGAGAGGGACACTTCCATAATCTGAATCTGTGGTTAGACTTAAAGATATTCTCATCAGTGTATTGTCTGACTGGTTAAAAGCTGAACATGAGATGACTACCAACACCCACGATCTACTTACTCTGACTTACAGTGAAGATGGCTTGAGAAGATTCTGACTGTCACATACTTTTTAAAAGCTAAACAAAGAGTCTACAGTGACACCCTCAGCTCTGTGAGACTCTGAAGTGGTGCTTTGAGTGAAATGCTAACTTCAGTATGCTAACATCCTCACAATTACACTTCAACTTTTGACATGATGGTGGCGCTGGGTGGAGCGTTCTCAGGGACCATGAATGTGTATATACCAAATTTCATGGCCATCCATCCATTAGTTGTTATCTGAATAAAACCAACAATGTCAACCTGGAGGCAGGAGATCACCAAAATCATTAGAATACATCCTCTGGGTTCTGCTAATGTTATGAACACATCTGCTGCCAGTTTATGCAGTTTACTTCACCAAAATGATTCACATTTAACCTCAATTCATCTTGAATTTCTGTACCTGATGTTATAGCAATCGACCATAGTTATTAAGTTATTTCACTCTAAATCACAAATATCAAACTCTTCTGGGCACCATGAACTGTACACTGTCTGTGCACATTTTTATGGACCGACAGATGGATATCACCATCCCTGGGGCCATGCTGCTGCCATGGCAAAAAATTCTACATCAGCAAATTCAGTGTTACATGCACTTCATACACGCTATTCATGCATCCCTTTTAAGGTATTAGAACATTTGAAAACAAACTGAAGACTTGTAACTTAAAGACCAAAATAAATAAATAAAAATAAAGAGGATGAGAGGAAATGTGACCATTGCTGGGGTTAGGATGTCCTCTATGGTACAGTGGTACTCTCTCCTTTCACCTCAGTGTTTATTTGGCCTGGCAGCCTCCTGATCTCTGTTGCACTGTTGCCATAGCACCAAAGCTACAAGCTGCTAAAAGATGATGAGACTATGCTCACACTGGAGCTAAATATGGCTGCTGCATCTTGTGGGAGTGCTGAAACCTGTTATTTCACTCACAGATCAGACAACTGGCTTCTACACTGAAGGTGGTCGAGTTTTTCCCAGGCAGGGTGCCATCCAAGTCTAGCCTGGTTCCACACATGTTAACTGTAGTTCAAACAGGTCTGACGTTGTCCTCATTGTTTCCCTAATTGGAAAAACATCTCAGCCAATCAGACTTCCTTCTGACTCCCAAAACTGTATATTCCTTCAAATGAAATAATAAATATTAAAAGAACAAACTCACTCTTACCTGCAGAAACTGCTGTCAACCTCAGCCACTGACAGACAGCTTTCAAAAGGTCTTCAACTCTTTAGCTCTTTCTCTTACTGAGGGAGTTAGATAACATCAACATCCAGCTGTTGGACACTGCTCAAGCAAAAATTCAGATTCCATATTAGATGTGCTGATACACTGTTTTTTAATTTGAATTTGAGGTTCATGAACCAATCAATCAGTCTTCTACCTGTAATCCACCTCTTTCTTGTTAATGAATGAACAGGGTCATGTGCTCATTCTATACATTAGATATTCTTCTTGAATGGAGAGAATACAAGTGTAACTCATTACTATATTTTTGGTTGTTTGTAGCCTTATTATGTTTCTGGCTCCTGATTGTCGAAGCATGTCTCTGAGAGTTAGTCAGCCCTGAATGTGTTCTGTTAGCTGAGGTTAACCCTGGAGTTTCTGAGGACTGCTGCAACGTGCTGCCACGGAGGAAATAAAATTCAGAGTGAAACCAAATTCATAGTCTCCTGATGTCTCCACTGCAGAAATGAAACTGGGATTAAAATCTGCCAAACAGCCAAGAATTATGGGTGTCACAGATGATGAGCTCAAAAACACAGTCTGAAAAATGTCAGAGGAAATGATTCTGAGAGTGAGAGAGGGACTGACTCGTTACAGGACCTCAGTCAGACAGGAACTACACCCTCTGAGAAAGAGACCAGCCGGCAGATGAACACAAACTAAACACTTTGTTAAATGACAATGGGAAGATGGAAAATAGAACTTCAAATCCATTCACTATCATCTTGTTTTACTGGTGTTATTTAGTATGATTACCTGAGGTTACAAAACAAACTGTGACTCAAAAATCAAAGTCTGAATCAAACCATGGATTTGGAGAATCACCACATCCCTAAAATACTGTGATGACAATGGTCTAATATAATGTGAAAATGTATAGTTTTTAGTTAAAATAAGATCAAATTTTCTTAATCCTTCAGGTTTAATCGAAAGATACAACTTTGCCTCTATTACAGTCTCATCCAACATGTAACATGTAACTGTGACAAGATCACATTTCCAGTTGACGTTCAGTTATTGATCTTGCATTACCATCAATCTTGTGACTACAGCATTATCCATGATAGTTATGGTTATTGCACTCACAGCACTTGGTTAAGGTTAGGTAAAGATCGTGGTCTGGTTTCATACAGAAAAGCTTCTCAGTGACTCAGACACAAGATCTTCGTTTACATTTAAACAAAACCACCATCCTTCCCTGACCTTAACCCCTGTGTTCTTGTAGCCTAAACCTAACTCGGGATTCAAACTCCAGTCTCTCTGTTGTGACTGTTGTGTGTTTTATCTACCTGACTACCTCCCTCTCATTAAAAAAAAAAAAACCCTCACTTTTCACCACAACGTAATTCAGAAAACAACTCATCAAAATCAATTAAACAAATGTTGAATAAATTAAAAACAAGTAATATATGAATGAAACTTCTCAGAGTCAGGGTTGAGCCATGTTGCACTATTACTGAGGTCAGAGAGTTGGAGATAGAAAAAGAAACCTTTGTTCCACCTTCTCCCGCTCAAAAAATCTATTCAGTCAATGTTGTGAAACAACCTTCGTGTTCGAGCACATGAGTGATCAGTAACATTGTTGTAGACTTTTACACAAGCAGCATCAAGTCTTGTTTACCCAGAAGCCACCAACAGCTCAGTAAGTGTGCTCATTGGTCTATCCTGTTCCTGGAGTCATGACAGACTGCTGCAGAGATGTTTGCAAGTTTAAAAAGGTCACACACGCAGCCTGAAAGAATAAGAGCAGTATGGCTGTAACAGCAGCACACACACACTTTATACAACACTGTTCTGTAATTCGAGGTAAAACCTGCTAATAATTGTGGACTTGCTTCTGTTTGGGAAACTTTTGACAAATTGAAATTCAGGTTATGTTGAAGCCAGAAAAGCTGATGTCGATCAGTTATTATCAGACACCTGTGTGTACCTCTGGGGAAAAGAGACATTTCACACACAACACACTGTCTAGACTAAAAAAACACCCCTGTGGGAAGAAGACATGTGGGGATTGCATATTGTCTGCTGTCAGTTTTTTGAAATGTATCATGATGTCTTTTTGCTCTGGGTGGCCTTTCAGTGACACGTGTGCCCAGCATGGTCAGACACTTACTAGGGTTCCTGTCACTTGCTCAGTAGCAGACAGGGAAGTGTAAAGGTTGTGATGAATCACAGACTCAGCAGGATGGGTCTCCCTGGCCTCTGTCCCTGTTCCCACTGTTCATCACACTGGCCAAC
Organism: Lates calcarifer; assembly: GCF_001640805.2. Lineage (NCBI taxonomy): Eukaryota > Metazoa > Chordata > Actinopteri > Centropomidae > Lates > Lates calcarifer. The sequence continues at coordinate 27,697,733 of NC_066844.1, read as the reverse complement.
AGCAATGATTGTATGAAGACACAAGGAACCATACATCACTATGGGCAGGGCGCTCCATCTTTTCTTTGGTTACTACAGCACAATGTTTGTTTATCTTCAGGTTTCTTTTTATTTGACGTTAAATACGTCTATATGTACATAGATGTGACCTTACGGCTATGGCTCAGGAGGTGGAGCGGTCGCCCACCAATCTAATTTGCCCCTGATGTGTCATCGGTGTGTGAATGTGTGTGAGTGTGTCAGAAAGCACTTTATATGTAAAGAACAAGTGCTGTATAAATGTGTGTGTGAATGGGTGAATGTGACCTGTAGTGTGAAGTGGTCGATATGACTAGAAAAGCTCCATATAAGTGCAGTCCATTTTACTCCTGCAGAAAAAGAGATTTTAAGAGCTTGAATAAAAGTCTGTGAAAACAGATTGATCCTTTTTCAGTGGTAATTTGAAGGAGAAGAAGCAGCACAGTGAAAACAGGTGGCAAACAGAGAGGCACAAAAGACTGGCAACAGGTAACCTTCATTCACAGCACCTCACAGTGCACTGTAGTCTGTCTGTGAATTTAAAATACTTGGAGCAGGACGAGCCGGATGACGAATTAGAGCTGAAGAGTCAGCCAACTAGGGGGCTCAGCAGAACTCACAGTGTCATTGTGGAGGGTCTGCATCAGTGGGAGAGGAACTGAACAGATTGAACTGCTTTAATCTAATTAAACAGCAAACTGCAGTGTCTGTGAAATGGAATTTCTTCTGGCTCTTCTCTGTGAGTGTATTGTCTGCTGTTTCCATGTGGTCTCTGCACTATTCAACAAGTTTTATCACATCTTAGTTTCCACCCCGTCTTAAGGCGGGTTGTGCTTATAGACGTCCTGAAGCTACACAGTGCTGTCACACGTACGATAAACACATAAACAACTCATTAATCCACTGTTACATCTTAGAGTTCCTTTTAGAAAGATACCTCACTCATTAGCTTGAGCATATTAAGCTAAATGTCTACTGCACCTAAACAGCTACTAGCTTCTACAGCTGCTGAGACATCAATCACCATTTCACAACATCAGGAGCTGATAACTGCTGAGGTGTCCTGTGGCCACTGACCCATTCTGATCCTACTACTTCATTTAAAATGTGTCTTCTACTACTGTAATGTGCTTTAAAAACATTCCCAAAGATGGTTCAAGGCTTGTCCTCACCTTGCCCGCTTCTACACATGCAATGCCAGATGTGCATGTATTTAATTCTTTGTTGAACTTCAGATAATTAACACCGAGCACAGACCTCAGGGTTGCCTAACAAACCAGTTAAAATTGGGTGAGTCGTACCTCAGAGGCACAGCCCTCCATTAAAATGCTACATTTGTATTCAACACAGCGGTTTCATTCATTGTAAAGGAACAATGCAATCGAGAGTGAGAGCAGAGAAAAACAAACACTACGAAAAACACAAATTCATCTGCCAAGAAAATTCTATGAAGCACAGCCAGAAGGGATGTTGCTCCCAAAAACCTGTCTTCCTCCCTCAAGTCCCCTCTTCCAACTTAATGAGGCACCCAGTGAACACTGCCTCCAAACCTAGCATTCTGGGAAATACGCCCACACAGAGGGGGCTCACAGGTCAATTCACTTACAGAGCTGAACCACCATGAGCAGATCCAGCAGAGGTGAGCCGCAGACACATGGATGCATGTCTTTAAATGACTGCCTGCAGGGGGACATGAATCCAAAAACAAGCCAAGCTGAGATGCAAGTGGAACACGCAGAGAACAGATGGGCAGGGGGAACTCAGGCTGCATAATATTTCAAGTGCGTCTATGCACGCGCGCACACACACACACACACACGCACACACACACAGAGATACAAACACAGCCACTGAGCTCTCCATACCACTCCTATCCATCTGTATAAATGTTGCAGACCTCAAAACTCATCTCTCCCAACTTCTGGGAACAAGCAGTACTGACAAGTGAGGGATAATGTAAAAGCCAATCAAAGCTTTCTCTGGTGAAGATCCTCAGTTAGTCCAACCCACCACCCCCCACCCCCCCACCATCCACACCCTGCTTCTTTACTGATCCATTCCTCTACGACCTGATCCCCCTCCACCTCCTCCCCTCCTCGTCTCTCCTCTTTACTTCTCCACAGAGAACAGATCAGTCATTACTTTGGCAGAAACAATCTACCATGGGCCTCATCTAATGAATCTACCAGAGGGAAACTCACTCACACACACATACAAACACTGTCACATACACATGCATGCCGCAAAATCAGCTGGAATTAACTCATCAAAATCACATTTCTCTTGATTAAAACCACAGTCCCCAGTTCAGTTTGTACAAGATACTTCTTCCAATTAAAACTTCAGACTGTTTCACTGTTGCAGAGGCAGATTGTGAGCATTGCTTATAACAGGCCTCATGATGTCTCTCAATATTTACAACACCATAAATGTATGACAGCGCTTCCTCGCCTGAAATGTCAACTTGGACTTGGTTGATACAGAGTTTCATGATATTCAAAATGGCACAAGACGTAGTGGGTCCTTAATCAAATGTTACAGAAAAGCAATTCTCCCTCCAAGGTGACCTGCAATGCTTTGCACCAAGTCACAGTAATGAGCATTTTAAAGCCAAGGCAGAGACAGGTAGCCCTCATTCTTCTCTTCAGTTCTATATCCATCACCAGCACAACATTCATTTTATTCTGGAGGGAAACAAACCAATCATGTAAATAAACCTTCACAGTAATTCCACTTCCTATCAGTAATTCCACAAACAGCTGATTAAGGTGTAATGATGTATCTGTGTGATATAACACATCAAATTCAAAGTTTCTACTCCCTGTTCATGAACTCTGATCCTGGAGCCTGAGGTTGTTTACGAGTAAAAAAAAAACAAAAACAACCTCCCCCCCCCCACACACACACACACAGTCTGCTGTCATAAAGAATAATAGTCATTAGTTAGCCAAGAAATAACCTAATCACAATGAGCTGCCTTCAAGGCTGTTTTGATGAATACAACACCGACGCTAAACTGCCACGGTGACGCAGATGCAATAATCATTGGGGAGCTCTTTCCCAGATAGCAGACGAACATGACCTGGAATCTCTGGGATCCATTTGTCTTCTCTGCCTCCTCTCTTGCTCACTGCTGAATCCTTATTGAATAAATGTTAAGGCGACCTAGGCACAGATGACACATTGCAGTCTACAAAGCAGAGCCTTAATTGAAGCCTATTTATCACTGAGGATGGCTGTGTTGCCAGTGTGGGGATGAGAAGGAGAGCTGGAGGGAAACAAACCAACAAACTGAGGCAAGACGCCACAGTGAATCAAGAGGACGAGGTATAATAACACACGGATATAATAACAGCTCTCTCCTGCTGTGATTACTGGAGAGAGGTTTCATAATCATCGTTCTTCCATTAATGAGGATGGATCTTACTACACATTACACAGTTGTTTACAATATGATTACTGTTCTGAGATAATGCACTGAAAATAAAAGTGGGAGGAAGGCGACGGGCTGGAAGCCTTCTCAGTGTTTCCGGTGTTACATTTTATTTTGCTGAGTCTTGGTGGAGTGACCTTCAGACAAATCTATCCAGGGTGAAACCACTGAAACATGGTGTTTACTGGAGGCATATGGGTGGTACAGTTACATGCAGTATGTTATGTAAATGTTAGTGTGTACTGGCAGAGTAAGCATGTTCTGATGTCTGCATCATGCATGTGCAGGCCTGTGGCTGAGCTGTCATCTGTCTGTATGAGTGTATATATGTATTCAGTTGGAGTAGGCCTCATGACATCCCCCTGAGGTGTAATTAATCAGGCTGGACAGGTAGCACATCAATCACCGCTGTCTGTGACACAGCCATACAGACACACACAGAGGCTGAGGCTCTATATCTGAGGCATATTTGCCAACACCTCCCTGCAGGTTTCTGAGAGCAGAACAGAAAGCAGACAGACAGCCTCAGGGCCGACCTGCCCAGACCCTGAGTGACTGTCCACTCATCATCTGTAGCACACATGGGAACGGCAGCAGATACAAACTCTGTCCTGCTCCCTCTGAAATTTATGTTGAGAGAAAAACACTGCAACTTTCAGTGACTCAGGGCAAAGAAATATGGGAAGACCATGATCAGAAACCTGCACATATTTTTACTTTATGTGGGCAAAGTGAAGTGAAATAAAGAAAACACCATAAACATAGTTATGTAAGTAAATAAATCTTTGTAGTATGAACTGTATGTTTCTCAGTAGCAACAAGCATATGATTTTATTTTCAAAAAAGCCTGAGCAATGTCCTGAAGCAGCTGTGTACTGTAGTTTGAAGCAAACTCCAAAGCTTGAGGAGGAGTAAACAGTCCATTTAATGGAGACTGTGTTCAGCTAATAACTGTGTATGTGGAAAACAAAGGTACACATGTTCATCATGGTGTAGCTCACTGACGTGTTATTAACAGTTTCTGGACAAAGGAATAAGACACATCAGGCTTTGTTGTCTGTTAGTAAAATCAATTCATCTCTGGCTTTGGTCTTTTTATGGGATTTGTTGTCAATACAGAGCAGTGTCAGCCTTATGCTTTAATACCAGGGTATAATAATGTGACATGATAATAAGACAGTGTTTTGGAAACTACAACAGCTCCACCAGTTTTCAAATGATCCCCTGAAAACAGGCCCCAGGTGGTGAACACACTCTCACAGATGATGCTGAAGAGGAACCAGCGGCTGTGTGTTGTTAGCCAGTGTGTGGATGTTTAAGGCAGAGAATGAAAGCAGGCAGAGAGACAGATAAGTGCTGAGTGTGTTGTCACCGGGCCTTGTTTGTATGTGTGTGTAAGACAGAGATAGAAGGAGAGGGAGAGGAAGAGACAAAGAGAGAGGAGGGGGAAATCAGGAAAATGAGGAGAGAAAGAAGAAGCTGACAAACAGCCCAGAGACGGCCCAGCACTGAGGCATATGGCAGAGCTGGAGATAATACCCAGCAGTGGGCCACGGCACAGCCAGGATACTGTGGCTGGAGGCAGGCAGGCCAGCCAGCTCTGGGCTGCCACTGAAAGGAGCCGTTGGACTTTATGTGTTGTTTATGTGGATGTTTGACTGCGTCAGAGGGAAGACGAAACAGTGGGAGCACATTAAATCCCTGGCAAAGCAGACAGCAGTGGCAACAGTGGGCTAATGATGGCTGGGTTAATGTACAGGCTCTCTTTCAGATATGATCACTAACACATGAGTGACATGAGCCTGTGAGTGCAGAATACAATCATGTAAATTCTAATGAGCTGCATCCCAACACCTCTGTGCTCTAATTCTCCAGCAGTGCTTTGTCTCCATGATGCATTGTGCTTTCTTTTCACACACAGGCAGTGTTCCTTAGGTTTGATAGACAGGGAAAACCCTCCTCTCCACAGAGGAAGCTGTTATTATGCACAGCAACTATGTGTGCACACCGGAGAGATCCAACATGGGAATATAAGTAACCACAGGAATGTCTAACAAGGCAGCACTTAAGAAGAAGCTGCCTGCTCAGTTAATTCAGGTTGATTTACACAGCCCAGATTCAGTTTCCATCTAACAGAGCTCCCACTCTGAAACAAGCTCCACCACAGATACTAAACCTTATTCAGGAAAAACAGTATTGGATAAACCATTTTCCATGATTCTGTCCCGATGCTTTGTCTGTCAAGATTAATGTTGGCATGGGCTGGTAATGTTAAATATGGATGGGGTTCTCCTGTGCATTTTACAGAAATGTGAAGATTCTTCTTTTAAGAAAGAGCAGATTCCCTCAGCTGCTAGTGTACACGATGTCCAACTGAACCACGTCTGCCAACAACAGTACAGTATGTGAGCTCTCATGAGCTAAGTTAACAAGTTAAAGAAACATGATGTGATGAAATTAGGCTGCTCTCCAGGGTGATCAGAAGATGGTTTCTGTTAATGTGTGTGTGAAAAGTAGGTGATAAATAAATAAAGTCCTGTGTTGAAATTCCGTGAAAACATTAGAGTTGACTGACAACTTGCAGATTCCTGTTATTTACGCTGCACCTGTCAGGACGGGACAACTTATACCTTTACCATTCTTTTTACTGCATGGATTTTAGATCATTCCCAGTGTAGATTCAGCCAACTTAAACCTGAGGTCTAATCAGCCACAATAACTCCAAACGCGTGTGTGGGTGTGCAGGGCCTTTAAAGTCTAAATTTGCTGGTTTTCCTGGTGAGTCAATAAAGACCCTCCTTGGAGGTTTGCTCAAGCAGAGCCACTGGCACCCTGACATATTACTCCACCACTAACAGAGTCTGGGGACAAGATTGGTGTTTCACAATAACCCAGTAGTGGATTGTCGATAGACTTACTGCAGGGTAACAGGGAACTGACTTTATATTCCAGAAGTGCAGTTTCTGGTGAGGTGCCCTCCTTTTCCAACTCACAGAAATCTCTGTGATTATAAAGTGCTTAACCAGTGTCTGAATATCAGCAGCAGCCTCTGCATTCGTTATACACGCTGACACAATGTAAACACATGTAAATGATATGGTGGATGCTGAACTTCACTCACACTCTTTGTCTTTAAGTTGTTATGACTGAAACAACACAAGTCTTTCTAGAATAATAACATGTACACATGTATATGGTGTGTGAACATCTCCACTCATAGCGAAGTGGAGACCTGATATGTTACCTAACAAACAGCAGAATGATCCACACAGTGACAAATACAGATGAACTGATACTCAGCATCATCTAGTGCTGTGAGAGAAATACAGAGGGGCTGATGCAACCCAAATACAGAGGAGAGGGGGGTGGATATAAAAACAGAACTTTGCTCTACACAGACAATGAATTTACAGTTATCTGCTACCATGAGAAAATGTCTCTCTCCTGTTATAGTGACACTGAAGTCAGAATAAGACTTTGTATTTGATGTATAGACCAGTTGCAGCCTTGTTGGCATCAGAGCTCTGCTGTTTCTGTCTGTACAGATCAGACACTGTGACTGTCACAGCAGTTAAAGTACAGGTGGAACTAACACCATTAGTGATGGGTCTGTTCCAGTGATTACTGCAATGTAACACAGGAATCAGTGATGCTATTAGTCACACCTGTGTTTAACAAGTCAGAACATCTGCTGCGCTTCAGGTCAGGTCAACTTTAGTTTCAGTTCATGTTTTTTTCCCCTGGACCTCTGGTTTGGGAACCACAGTTCTAATGAATGTGACTGGATAAAAACTTCACTAGCCACTAAACCCAGTGTAAGAAGATGTGTAAGTAATTAACACAATTAACAATTGTGTACTGAATTCAGAATAATGGGAACCAAATTTGCTAATTATATCAGGTGTCACTGCTGCACTGCTTTCCATTGTCTCACATTATACTGTAAAATACACTTGCTTGATTTGAGGCAGAAAAAGAAAGGTTGATTGAAAAAATGAGAGTAAAACAACACTGCACTGCTCTGAGAAAGGTTACTGCTGAGGATGACTCTAACAGATGGAGCTATAAGCACCTTTCATTGTCTCTGAGCTTAGTGTAGCCGTTTCTGGTATGTTTGGCATCTGGTGCACACACACATTCAGTTCATGCTGCACAGATAAGCTGCTACACACACACTCTGCTCAGAGAGACACGGTGAGACAACCACGAGCACTGATAAACAAACGCAAACACGACGGGGGACACATCCAAACAAGATACAGTACATCAATACTAACACACACAGGGACACACACAGGAGATGTCCTTCACGTAGGACCTCAGCAGGTGGAACGCCTCCCCCCCACATCTGCCAACCGGTCCCTCAGCAGTATCCTGTCTGCCCATCTGATTTCCTCTGTCTGCCCCCGTGTCTGTCTTCCTGCTTCCTCGTCTGATTTCTTTCAGCCTGTCTCTCTCTGTCTGAATCTGTCACTCCTCCTGTCTGTCTGCCTCCTCCAACCTCTGCACAGAGTCAGTGTTTGGAGAAAAAAAATGGTCCTGGTGTTTAACTGTGTTCGACAGCTGACATGATCCCATCCCCCCTGTGACCCAGGTGATATATTTAAAATGGGTAGATATAAATGGGAAGAATCCATAGGACACAGATTGACTGAGAGTGTGTCTCCTTTGCCATCAGTCTTTTCACTCCTCTGTCTATCTCCATGCTTTCCTCCCACTCTCTCTCTCTCTGCAGTCATTATTTGTTTCTTTCCCAGCCCACCTTCCTCTCGGTCTTATTCTCCTGTCTGCCTCTCTTCCTGCCTCTCTGTCCAAATAGCTGTCATTTCTATCTGTCTGTCTCTCAGTTTGTCTAACATACTGGCCCCAGCTGTTCATGAGGCCATTAGTCCTCCAACATGTTCTCTTCTTCAAAACTGATCTACCTCATCATCAGACTTAAAAGCTCCCCTGATGCTCAGACACACAGTCTGGGAGTGAGGTGATATCTTTGTCTCTCCTCACATCAAATGCACTGTTACTACTGTCAAACAGCCTCGCTGCTGATTGGGGGCTATAAACGTGTATACAGTTCCAAAGTCATATTCAGTTGCTGTTGTTATCAATGCCACAGACCCGGACTGTTCCTGTCTGACTGCTGGCTACCTGATAAATAGCTGCAGGTACTTTATTATGAAACAACAGATCAGGAAAATGTTTCTTGCTTCAGAGACACAGACTGATAACAGAGACAGTCATAGTGGATTCAACATAGGAGACAAAAGAAAAAACATTTCCAAAGTGATAAGAGTGGTTATAGTTCTGGGGGAGATACAACACATTTTAATCAGTATCAGTGATTAAATGCTGCTGCTTTGGACAGTTGGCACACAACACCTCACACACTGAGCTGGATCAACACTGATGACCCAACATACACAGAGTGATTAGCACTGTCTCTGTGTCTTACTTATATTTGGAACTGTTGTAACAGAAGAGGACACCATGTCAGAGCTCTCAATCAGAGCCTGTTATTATCATGGTCAGTTTGAACACCAGCTGTTGTAGCCTAGAAACCAGGAGGTTTGATGATATTAGACTAAACTATGTTAAACACGCTGTCTAAAACTGTCATGTTATTTTATTAGAGCAGATGAAAATATTAAAATAAGCTGAAACTTCCACAGTTCTGGTTGTGACCACACATTTTCTGTCATTTAAAATACAATAATCTATTGTTATACATTTACATTTAAAGCATTAATTCACACACTGATTAATACTACATGTAGGATTATAATCAAGAATAGATTTATTTTAAGCACTGCCTGTGTGCTTATTTTCAGTATAAAGTTCACTTTGCTCTGAATCTGTTCAACATTATATTTCCATCTTTAATAAGCGACATATTGGATGATATTAATGAACCCATGTTGTCGGACAGCAGACATGCAGCTCAGGTTTTCAGTCTGCAGTAACAGAACAGAGGAACGTTAACCTTGCCTCGTACCTCCCGGCTCTCTCTTCTTCACCTTGATGTTGTTTGTCAAGTCCTTTTCTTCACACAGCTGCCTCTCTCTCTCTCTTTTCCTCCCTCTCCTCTTGTCTTTTCCCTCCATCCTTTCCTTGTCATTTCATTTCACCGCTGCCTCCTTCTCTGTCCATCTAATCTCATCTGTTTTCTCCTCCCTTTCTTCTGTCTCTCTGTGAGCTGTCGTTCACCTCAGGTTTTTCTGTGACAGTGAATGAGAGATGGGGGTCAGCTTGTTGATGCTGGTGTCAGTAAAATCTTATCGGCTCACCGCAGCTTTGGAAACACAGGTCACAGCACAACACCTGTAATATTCCCTCTCCACCCAACTACATGTGAATCCACATATATGAGGAGGTGAAAGATCAGCTCAGAGTCGACACCAGCCCTCCATGAACATTTCTGTCCCCCCTCTCTCTCCCCTGTGATCCATCATGTGGTGATCATTTTTGATTGATACACAGCTTTTGTGTCAAAAATCATCCTGTCAGTTTAAATCTACATATTCCAGAGATGTGGGTGAAATATGAAGCTACAGTTGCAGAGCACTTCCAAATATAGCAGCCTGATTGTCTTCATGTTAAATATGTATGTGGTTCATGTGGCATTTTAACAACCAAAATCATTGGCACAAACATCCACCAGCCTCCACCAGCTCCTACTGTTAGGGATTTTAACACGACATCTGTAAAACTACTGAAATTACACAGCACAAGAAGAGCAGGCTCCAATTCTTCTATATGGAGATAAAGCTTTCAGAGGATCAAAGTAAAGGCCTTATGGGAAATCACACAAAACCTGTGACTAAGAACCAAAGATTGTCTCTGCTCTCACCTTTCAGACACACTGTTACATTAGATGATTACCTCCACTGTCACTCTCAGACCACATGTTCCTGCTGTGTGTAGGAGTCACCTGACAGCACAGTACTGCCATGAATACAGCATCTGAAGACTGCAATTAGTGCATGTTGGAGTACATGCATTTTATCATCCTCTGTACATTCAATAAGAAGAAAAGCCTGATTTTTCCATGGTATGAATTCAACATGGCGCTGGACCATGGAGCAGAGATTGACTGACATGACGGCTTCATGCAGCTGCAGCACATTTGTGGCTGTGACACTTAAACGATACTCATTTCTTATTGGCCTACTGTGCAACAAGAAAATATTCTCCGCTCCATTACACCAGAAGCAGCACAGGCCTGAACCTGGTAAGGCTGTTCCACATCCTACTGATGTAACACATGCTTATTTGAGTCCACTCCTGCCAGCATGAACCACTCTGACTGTTCTCCTCTGACCTCTCATTGTCAGGGAATCTCGCCCACACAACTGCTGTTAACATTTTTTTTTCTAAGTGCTTTCTGCTTTCACACCTGTAGGTCGGTACATTTGGTTCAGAAAAAAAAAATCACACTCTGTTGCCTTTTAGTTCTGGGCCCTGTTTCCCCAAAGCATCTTAAGGCTAAGATGATCACAAAATCAATTTTACAAGCCTTCTTAAGCTTGAGAGGTGTTTCCCAAAGGAATCATAACTGCAGAGACTCCTAAAAAACGACTGTAGATTAACGAGTGCCTCCTCTCTGTCCGTGGGAGGCTACGAACATTTTAAGAAACTATCGAACCCAAAAACTACTTTTGTCAGGAACACAGATGCTCTGTCTGATTAGAAATTAGAAAATAAGAAAATCAAGTACAAATTACTGAAAAAATGATTTGTCTCAAATAATATATTAATCTGGTCTGGATTAAAAGGATCTGTCCCTTCATCTCTCCTGGTCTCTCTGTTTTACTTTCAGAATGAAACTGAAAAGCAGTTGTTTGGTGTGCAGCAGAGTCCAGCTGAATCCTCACACTGCCCTGTCTGACACTGAAGAGCACCTGAACCTCGATCCTGTCACTGAGCTGCTGCCACCTGATTGGCTGATCAGACATTAGTGTTAATGAGCAGATCAACACAACAAAGTCAGATTTCAGAGAGTGAATTTCATTTTCTTCTTCATGGAGGTCAAGTATCACAACGATGTCTCTGCAGCTGGAGGACACATGAGGACAGACGTGTGAACTCAGAGTTACTCTACATGACTCTGTTTACTGTAAAGATTCCTATTAAAATGGATCAACTGTATGCGTGGATGTGGCTGAGTGTCCCAGCATCACAGCTCTGTGGAGACAGAGCTGAACGGTTTCAGACGGTCCTCTGCTGCTCTGCTCCTCCTCTTATGACAGTGATACATCGTTATGGTGATACTTTCCAGCCATTACCCTTTTATCCCGTCTGTCCCCTGGCCGGACATTCTTCATCAAAATACTCCCTTGTTCTCTGTCTCTCTCTAAACATTCCCACTCCTTCTTTCTTCTGCTCTGCAGCTTCCCTCTCTCCCTCTCTTCTGGACATCTCTCCAGAGACGTGCCACAGACTTTAATGGAATTTTTCTATCGTCAATCTACACAAGGGTGATGCATGGCTCCAATTTCCCCCAGATGGAGCCACCTGAGCGGGCGGCCCAATGACTGCTGGGCCGGTGATGGTGCCGGATGGCCTTGAGACCCGAGACAGAGAGCGAGAGAGAGAGACAATGAGAGGGAGCAGAAGGAGAGGAAAGAAGCTGTATTTGAAGAGGAGAGAGAGAAGGACACAGCAAGAGAAAGAAAGGCTAATACACTCCCCAGCTTACATGAACATAAAGACACACACACACACACACACACACCACACACACACACACAAAGAGGCAATTTTTTTTCATCAAAGTGTAACTGAGATATATTGTTTATTATGAGTCCTGCTGAGCCGATGGCACATTGAGTTTACAGCGCTCACTTTGTTTCCCTTTGGCTTCACAGTCACCGCTCTCTCCCGGTGGCAGGTGAGCCAAGATTGACTCTAAATTAGACTCAGAGCTCAACAATAACCAAACAGCTGTTTAAAGAGAGACGGAGTCAGAGAGAGAGTGAGGAGAGAGGAGGTGAAGGAAATGAAGGATCTGCCATCTGTGGATTACTATTAGCTCTTACTAACAGAGAGAGCCTGTATTAGCCTGTCAGTATGACTGATTGACCAACCCTGCTGAGGAGCTCATACCCTCCTGTACTGAGAACAACAGTTAACACTGCACCGAGAGCTGAAGTCGAGGAGCTCACCAGAAATCATAAAAAAGCCTGAGTCACTTCTGAAGGACACACTTTGACAGAGGCAATGCCTCCACATCGTCCATCTTTTTTTCCTCCTCTCCTCTCCTCTGTGGGTCACATCCGATGAAGTTTGTTTCAACATGGAGGGTTTGACGGAGGATGGAGGGTCACCATGACAGGCTTTGAAAAGGAGCAAGTGCTTCACAGAGAAAAACAACGCATGCGAGGCAACATCTGGAGGCTATTAAAGACACAAAGAGCGAGTGAGGTTCAGAGGAAAGCTAAACAGGAAGCTTTTGTTTGCAGTGGGGCTGAGGAGAGAGACACACAGAGATCTGTAAGGAGAGAAGGCCTAATAAGCCCAAGAAAAACAAGGTGGAAATTATTCATGAATTAAACTGACACAAACTGAACTGGGACATTCAGGATTTCAAATAACCAATCCATTATGTATAGGAATGTTGGAGAAACACCTCCCAGGATGAAGGCAGCCCTCCACACTGAGCACAAAGTCAAATTAAACTCCCTGCAGTAAAACCAGTGTCCAGTGTGGACCAGTGTCTCCTCACTCTGATCAAACTATAAACCATGAAGCAACATCCTCTGTTCTCCATCTAAGACATTCTACAGTACAACTGCATTTGGTAAGAAGACGTCCTTCTTTATTTTCTGAGCATCAATTTATTATACTGGAGGTTAGGTGAGGTAGTCTGTCTGCCTACAGCCAGACATTCAAGGAGAAAGTAAAACAGACGGGCTACACTGATAACTGTCTGAGCAGTCGGGTCGTCCGTTAAAAAAATAAAAAATAAAGCAGGCAGCATTCGCTCTAAAATGATTCCCTCAAATATATGAGGTTTGCCTTTATTTCGCTCTCCTCTGATGTCTCTTGTCCTCGTTAACGTTTCTCTCCAGGCCACAGAACGCTTTGTATGTCTTATGAATGCTAACAAGAGCAGAGAAAAAAGATTAGAAAAACAGAGCAGAACTGTCAAAGTGTTTCTATTCTTCTCTGGGTCTGATTGGTCCTACAGACGTGAGACTCTGGGGGATCCCAAGAAGTCCCCTGACCTAAATGACAAAATATGTTGTTTGTCAAAGTCATACACAACGATCTATTTGATTAAACCTGGCTATATGCTCCAAGCTGCATTATGCTTTAGCTGGTTCAGAAAATGAGGTGTTAGGACAGACTGCAGGTAGAAACCCAGAGTACAGCAAACCATCCACTTCAACCTCCTCCTGCAGGTGTTTACTCCTGCCCCTGCTGTTCAGAGATTACAGTCATTAATCTCATGGCCATAAGAGGTCAGTGAAAATATAAATACTGACTGGAAACATTTCAAGTGTTTGAACAAACTCACTTTTATCTGATGAGGTCAGTCAGTGTGGTTCATACACTATTAAAACACTCTCCTTCATTAGCACACGTTCTGTCCATCTTTATAAATAACTTGTGTGTGTGTCTCTGTGCGTGTGTGTGTGTGTGTGTTAAGTAAGACATTAAACTCATTAAACACTGGACTTAATTAAAGCAGTGAGGGACGTCCTAAAAATGTCAGTACCATGAGAAAAACAGCTGAGAGATGTGTGTTCACCTTCAGTCTGCATCAACAGATGAAGACTTCAGTCTGAAGGTGGAAGATTTCTAAAGTTACCATTTAGTCTGTTTTAGATGTTAATGTAGGAATAAAATGATCCAAGGTGCTGGGGACATTTCTGTAAAGAAGATGAGTAATGTGATGGGTGACGCTGTGTTCGGCTCATAATTATTCTCAAACAGCTCCTCAGGGGATCAGGGCCTCTGAAAGGACAAGAGTTCACTAATAGATAGATAACAGATAGAAACTATGGCAACTACCCCACACACATTATTACTATTATATATTATTATATTATTATTACATACACTATTTCCTGTCTTCTGTATTCTAATGTTTGTCCACGTCTGAGTTAAAGAAAGAAAAAAGGCAACGTGTTGGAAACCACCCAACTCTGAGTGAGGCTCCCTGCTCTGTCCAGGTGTGGGTTATTCATGCCCTCTCTGCTCCGCCATGGAGAGGAAAGCTCTCATTTACATGGAAATATCAAACATCCAGCATGCTGGGCCACTGACATGCATTAACTTCACACACACACACACACACAAACAGCGGGAGCCACAAACTCTGTCTGCAGTTCCAGAAGGTGAGAAACAATCTCCTGGGTTATCGAGCGCAAATAAATGAATTGTGAAGAAGGTCACCACATCTAAAGCTCAGTCAGAAAGCTGCCTGTCATGGAAACTGGTGGGAACTGATTAAACTCTTTCTCAAAGCAAATTTATTTCCTAAGATGGGAGATTCAAATGAGAGAAATGAGGTGGTTATTGCTCTTCCTCTAACAGGAAGCAGTTGTTGTTACATCTAAATGTTTTTTTTTTTCCCCATTACAACTGAAGATTTCAGGTCGTCTGTTTACATACAATGTGATGTCAGTCATGTGCCAACACATTTAATCAGACCAGCTGTGTGACATGCACATATACAGTATGTATCTTGATGAAAGTTTTGGTTTGGACCGGTTTATTCTGACTGAGGTGTCTATATGGAGCATTTTTATTTCATTATAAATGGATTATAATCAGAACGTCAGACTCATTGTTTGTTATTTGTTTTAGTCTGATGTTTGTGCAGCCTTGTAGTTTTAATACTTCCTTCCTTCATATTGCACTGACACACAGGTTACAGGTGAGCAGCTTGTTTAACAGAGAGGAGGTCACTGAGGGCCAGGTGGCAGCAGAGTGGGGGAACGGTAGTTTGAGGAAAGATTCGACGGCTGTCCCAAGCCCATCATGACCAGACCCACATATAAACACACACACACACTCAGATACTTAGGGACCATCTGGAGGTTCAGATGGAAATATTCCCCAGCTCCAGTGTTCAGCACCTCCTCCTCTTTTGCATCCCTCTTTCAAGTTTTAATAAGATAACTTTCACCATTTTCCCTGCTTACATTATTTATTTATTTTTTGCTTTTATATTTAATCTCTGCTGTCGGGACACTGGTTCAGTCTGTCAAGAGAAACAGAGTGAAAGAGAGGAAGAGAGAGGGAGACAGAGAGAGGGGCTCAGTGATCTCCATCCGGTGCAATCTTCTGCTCTTTAATGAAGTCCAATCTGTGAGCACTCTGTGGTCGCGTACCCTGTAGGTGATCCTCACCTGTCTGCCACACAGAGGAACACATAATCAGCCAACAGCTCCAGTGGTGGATGGACTGAGAGGAGCTTGACACCATTGAAAGATTCCAACTGTACAGACATGAAAGAGAGTCGACTTGCTTCATATTCTTTTGTGCGATCATACACAGTGTGTCCTTAAAGGTAAGAACGCTCTCTGAGCCTGACATAAACCAACGAAGGTAGTTAATCACAATCTGAAGGATTATCTGAACGATTTCATGTCTGAATCATGTGCCAACCTAACATCTAATCCACTCACTGCATCTCTACACAGTGTCCTGTCACATTAAACCAGTTTAACTCAGACTACTGCAGGGGCGATTTTAGGATCAGAGGTTTAGGAGTGCTGAGCACCCAGAGAACTTACAACATCATTCTTGATAGATATACCATTTGATCTTTCACTCTTACCTGAACCTGTTTTTTTTTTTTTTTTTTTTTTGAAAAAATAATCTTATATCCATGATATCCTGTCTGTCTGTTCACACACACACACACACACACACAATAGGATTTATAATGTTAATGGGCATCCAGTCAGTTAGCTAGTCAGTAGCACTTTGGCTTTAATATTAACACATGTACATGACAGCTAGCTTCTCTCATTCCCATTCAAACAGTTGTGGTACTGACCACCTGTAACGTTTCCTAGCTAGGAAAAAACATCAGCTAACTCCTACCTAACAACATAAACAGTGGCCTACGATTAAATGCAGCAAAAATGAGGACTGGTAATGTTAATAATGTGTTGGTATTGAGTAGGGATGCTCCTTATCGGCCGATATGGACCCTAAACAGGTTGGTCAGTGGGCTCTCAAAGTGCCGATCAGAAAAGCCGTTCACATTTTTTTAAGCCGAGTAAACAAGATATTTTTGTTGCCACCGAGCCGACGTTAGTGGAGCCGTCTCTTATCATTCTGTGATCGGTATCAGCAGATTTATGAATGATTCCTGTGATCGGTGATCGGACCAAAGTTAACAATTGCGCCACATATATCCTGGTTTAAACCATGTACTTACACCGCTTGGGTAAAGGCAGCGTATTTCTCTGTGCAGATAGAGCGCTCAGAGCCCTGGAAAGGTGGTCCACGTGGGGTGGATCAAACCATTTTTGAGGCGGGGGGGGGGCTGCTGGTGTATTTTTGTTAAATATTACGTTTCAACCAAGTACTGTATGGTTTCGACGCTTTTCTAGCTTGTTAAAAAATGGGGCTGGGGCTTTAAAAAGTTCTCTAAGTAGCTCTGTATCACATTATATAATCAGATTAATTCATATTAATCAGCCTCATTCCTTATTCTTTTTCTTTCTTGTCACATGAAACCATATAGGATATTTTTGGTACTATCAGTCCAAAACAGGACTCAGTGAATTTAATGTAAGACTTCCTTTTGATATCTGATTGGACTGATGTAAAAACAGAGTGAAACTGCACTGACTAATATATTCTATGTGTAAAATGTTCATAAATACTAAAAGCACTGGAGAGAGGAGTCTTTTCACTTCAACTGATGACCTTCCTGTAAATATGAGGAGCAATGAGTCAGCTGACGTTTTAAAAAATTGGTTGAATTTATGAACAAATTTTCCAGATGAATGTGCTCAGAAAATGGGATAATTACCTTGATCCTTTAAACTCTGACAGACTCATTTGACTTCAGCTCTACTCTGATCCTTTAGTACTTAATCAAAAGATACATTCAGTGTACCATTTACACCAAATATATAAAAAAAATCTTATCTTGAGGTGGACAGTTGCACTACTTTCTACAATGCCTTTTAACAGTCTCCATGGACATATCCCAGCTTCAGAGGCTCAGAGCAGTGAGGTGAGTAGAGCTGTAGCAGCACAGTAACAGCAACAACAGGTTTTTAAGTGGAGACAAAGTGAGAGTCACAGCCTTTGCTGAGCTCTGAACATAATGTACATTACTACTGAAACTCCTGTCATTGGAGGTATCACGGTCAGGAAGTGGAGTTCCACAGTGAGGCCACAGCATCCCTGATCTGTAATTTAACAATACAGAGAAAAAGCTTTTCACAGTTACATTTTAAACCTACTGAGCTGAGGCTAATGTTGGTTGGTCTGTCTCTTCGGTTCAAACAGAAATGTCTCAACAACTATTAAGGATAACAGATTGACATGAGTTTTGTTTGTGTTGAGTTTGATATTCATGTTCCCTCAGGATGAGATATAATAACTCTGGTGACTCACTTTATGTCTCCACTGCCATTATCATCATCAGCTAATTAAAAAAAATATCTGGCAGAACTAATTAAACTCCCATCAGCCTCAGCTGTGCTTTGGTCTTCAGGTCTAAATGTTAACTGATTAACATGGTAAACACTGCTGCTTAATATCAGCAGTCAGTGAAGAGATGTTTTCTCTATTAGTCTCATTTCCTCCATTCAGACAGACTTAATTTCCCTGAGGGAGTCATCCCAAAGGGATCAATCAAGTCTGTCTAAGTCTAAATTACCACAGGTTACCACAGATTACCTCAGGTTACCACAGATTATCACAAATTACCACAGGTTACCTCAGATTACCACAGATTATCACAAATTACCACAGGTTACCTCAGATTACCACAGATTATCACAAATTACCACAGGTCACCCTAGATTACCACAGATTATCACAAATTACCACAGGTTACCCTAGATTACCACATGTTACCACAGATTACCACAGATTATCACAAATTACCAACAGGTTTCCCTAGATTACCACGTTACCACAGATTACCACAGATTATCACAAATTACCACAGGTTACAACAGATTACCACAGATTTCCTCATGTTACTACAGGTTTCCACAGATTACCTCAGGTTACCACAGGTTACCACAGATTACCACAGATTATCACAGGTTACCACAGATTATCACAGGGTAAAAGAGAGTGAAGAGCCATGATGCCCCTGGGATCACTGTTTACACACACACATCTTCTCTGAGAAGGATGTGAGTGTTACAGAGAGTACAGACAGCCTGATTTGATTAAATGTATCTTGATGTTTAGGATTATGTCGACTCTCCACACACGTATGGATGTGACGTGTCTCATGGAGATTATCCTCTGTACAGCTTCAGAATATGGTGATTTGAAACAGATGTAACTGGTTCGGCTCATCTCTATTCTCTCTATGCTTCAATAAACATGTCTGATGAAGATATCTGGGTCTCCTGAGACTTCCTCCAGCAGCTCATAAGACTTCTATCATATAGGTTAGCATTCTCATTGTTAGCACCTCAGCATTCTGGCATTAGTATTTATGCCAAAGCACCACTGTGCCTGAGCTGAGTTTCAATGTCAGTGCAGCTGTTTTATCTTTGAGCAGGATCCCACTCTCACTGTGTGGACGTCCATGAGACCACGGAGACCAGAACCTGTACATGTAGAAGAGTAAAGCTGCCCTTGTTTCTAGCCCTTACTTTTTTCAGCCAAATGGAGAAAACAAGCTTCTTGTTGTCAGACTGACTGTAATGTGTATGTGCATGCTCATATGTGTGCGAGTCCACAGCTGTCTGCATCTGCATTCATTCTGGACCATGATCAGGGCTTTACAGGGCAATTAGCTGCAGAGTGGGATCCTGTTAAAAGATAAATCAATAGAATCAGAGGAGACAGAAGAGATGGCCCGCGTTTGTGAAAATCAGCCTGAATGAAAACAACTGGCCTGCATAGCTGAGGTTTTTTTCTTAATTAACTTCATGCAGAAAAATCTTAATTCACTGGTTCATATATGAAAACGCAAATGATACCAGCCGACTGAAATGATGTCTGTCCTCCCACTGAAAAACAACACCCAAAGCTGCTGGGGTAGCTGCTGTCAATATTTGCCTCTGTTGATAGAGAACAGTAAATATTTGTTGTGCATCGATATGTTTTAAATTAAGAATAAATTAGCATGGCTGTACACACAGGTATGTTTGCAGTGAAGCAGCCGTGTCTGTGTGTGCTCAAATAATCAGCACTCATCGCGTTAAAAAGCCCCAAACAGCAGGAGAAAGCATGGGTGTAGTCTGGTCCTGTGATCTTACCACAGTCCCACAGTCTTCTGAGGATTATCTGGCAAAGTACAAAGACAGAGGAAGACACACTCACACTCACACACACCATCTGGAGAAATGCCCACAAGCATCCATCAACACAGCATCAGTATCATCTATGAGATATTTTTCAAAGATTATTTTGAGCTGCTTGAGTACAATTAGCTGTAATCGTGTTTCTGTATGAAATCCTCCACATCAATAAACATTTCTCAGACTGAGAAACTTTAAAAGACTCTCATGTTCAACACAGCATCACTCTTGGCTTTCACAGACATGACACCACGGACAAATCCAAACCTTGCTTTCATTATGTTTTGTCTTTGGCACTTCTCCACATTCATTTAGTACGATGCTTACCCCTTCACACTTCCTCTTTTGATTCTCCCAACTCTCACTGCACCAGCGATGCATGAAAGAAAGATGTGAAAGCATATGAGATTTGATGTAGAGCCCCTCTGCCTTTATCACTGCTGAGTAAAAAAAAAAGGTGCAATGAAAGATGAAGAGAATAAAGAGAGGGGGAAAAAGGAGAGATGTAATGTCGGTTGAAGAAAAGAGGGGAATGATGACAACAGCAGGAGAGCAGCAGAGTGGAGAGGAGGAGAGCTGAGAGACAGTGATGGCAGCAGCAGCTCCCTGGCATTTCTCCACCGTCCTATCTGCTGCCTTGGGGGCCTTAAAAGCACAGAGGAATATGTCTCTTGCTGTCAACCAGAGGAAGAAGTTTGCCCCTTTCTTTCCAATAACAGGTCACTTCCATTACCTTCGCCAAAAGCCATCCATCCAGGTACAGACTGTGCGCCACAATTAACTGAAAAAATACTGAAACTGATTCAGGCAAGTAGAATTTTCAAAATGTTACAGGGACAAGAGTTCATGTTTTTTACGTGATGTAGAGGAAGAAGAAAGAAGAAAGCCTGTACTGTCATTGTATTAAAAGACAACAGAAGTTGAGGTGTTGCTTCCAATGTGTATCACAGAACCAGACTGTGGAGACTGAAGAGAGGCTCGGCCTGGTTACAGACTGTGAGCTCTCCACCCCTCCAATCACAGACATGCATCATGACACCATTCTAGGCGGTCATCAGGCCCTGTACCATCACATGCATGAGAAGACAGCATGACATGGACTTGATTATCACCAAACCAGCTCGTTAAGAGGTTTAAAGAGGATTCACACACTGCTAAAATTAGCTGCACAAGACGGACTGATGCATGTTGTTCATGTGACACATTCATTAAAGGGAACAAGAGCACATCACATATCTCTGGACAGAGGACAAGCGATGAGATGAGAATTTTATTCCCACTAACATATGTGTAAGGACACTTGTGTAACTGATGACAGGATGTTGTCTTTCTTCTTTTTCCTTTTTGTTTTGTGGCAAAACAGTAAATTCACCACAGACATTTTACCAACCAGGTGAAAAGCAGACATGGATTTTTACTTTTAACTAAAAACTACAAACTACACAAATAGAAACATTTTTTCCGATAGGACAGAATAAACACCGGGGCTGAGCGCTCTGCAGGTGATGCTGAAATGAGCATTTAAGTCTACTTTTTTGGATACTGTGGGCAATTGCACTTCAGTACACTCTAACAGAGACATATAACCACTCATCACTGTTTATGAACAGCCATAAATATTTATGTATAAACACGACACTCTTTGAAAAACTTTGTGATATTTATCCACTCTCTCTGAGTAGGAGTGTGTGGGAGGGATGCATTTTCTCATACTGACCTCTGAGAGTTTGCTGACACAACCCTCGGAGGGTGCATACCAAATGCTCTTGCTGCAGGCAAAGCTCTATACATCCACATCTTCCAAAGCCCATTTCCAGCCTCCTCTACCCCCTGTTTCCTTCCCCTGCCACTCCTCCTCACTGTAACACAAAGACAGCCAGGTTTCAGCCCCTACATATATCCTGCTTGTCAAAGTGCAGCCTACTGACCACTCTGCTGCATTTCTTATTGCCTGTGTTACCATTTTAAGAGGCTGAGTCAATGTGTCTGGCCGTACTCCAGAGCCCTGACATGAAGCGTAGACATGGCACAAGCTACAAGTCACCTCTTAATGCTCATCCCTGTCCTGTGCTGCTGCGTCCGAGGCATTTCTCTGAGCGGGGTGGAGATGTGACAGTGGCTAAAAGCTGATGAGGGGGGACATCCACAGCATCCCCCCAGGGCTCAGGGCTGCAGAGTTATCTTTGCTTAAGGCAGCACGCTTCAGCTGAGAGGATGTACCCGAGCAGCCAAATGAAATAAATCACTTAATATTGGCTGCAGAGACGTGGCCGGAGCTGAGCACGAGCGCGCCCGTCTGAAAAGGTCAGTGGTGCAAATGCTGTGGCCAGGGGGGGTTAACGCGTTTCAGAGGTCTGCACAGCCTGTCCTCCCACTGCTCTGTAGACCTGTGGATCAAAAGGCCACGGCTGCATCACACTCTACCAGCTCTGCATGATGTGAATGTCTGTGTGTGAAAAGATGAATGGGCCTCTGTGTGTGTCTGTGAGATGTAATCCAGCGTGGGTGTAAACTAACAGTTTGAGACAGGAATTACACCACATTTTTTCAGAAACACGAGCCAAGCCATATCACCATCCTCTCACTGTCATTCTAATGAAGAGCTTCAGACAAACATGTGACAGGGTGAACAAAGCCCGTATAGCTGCCCCCACTCCTCAGAGACACTACGAGGCAAAAAAGGGTGAAGGTTCAGTTCAGTTCAGTCTGCAGGAGGAAATCACAAATCCACGGTAAAGCCGGATCAAGTGGCTTCGCCTGAATTCTTCCTCAAATGTGTTCTTTTCTCGGAGGGTCAAAACTTTCTTCCAGCCTCACACAAGTTCAAGAATCAGAAGTGGGTTTAACTCATCCTGAAGGCCAAATTACCAACTCTTAACACCCGACCAGCAGTGGCTGCAGCCTAACAGGCAGAACGCTTTCCTAACCTGACAAGTGGAGGGGCTTTGAATCGCCTCGACAGAAACTGAGCAGAGAGCCAGAGAGAGTGGGATGGGTGGGATGTTACATGGAGAGGAATCGAACACAAAGAACGTAAAGTGTGGAAAAGAAAAAGAATAAAATGGTCCTCGCAACCTCCATCCTTCTTTTCTGCTGTCCTTTCTTCTTTAATTCCTTTCTTCAACAACCTCAAATTAACAAGACAGAGAGAAGAGGAGAGGAGAGAGAGGAGAGGAGAGGAAGAGGAGAGGAGAGAGAGGAGAGGAGAGGAGAGGAGAGAGGAGGAGAGGAAGAGGAGAGGAGAGAGAGGAGAGGAGGAGGAGAGGAGAGGAGAGAG
The DNA here is from genome assembly GCF_001640805.2 of Lates calcarifer. Classification (NCBI taxonomy): domain Eukaryota; kingdom Metazoa; phylum Chordata; class Actinopteri; family Centropomidae; genus Lates; species Lates calcarifer. The sequence goes on along the minus strand of NC_066844.1, from coordinate 27,674,545 downwards.
GAGGAGGGAGGAGAGAGAAGAGGAGAGAGGAGGAGAGGAGAGGAGAGGAGGAGAGAGAAGAGGAGAGGGAGGAGAGAGAGGAGAGGAGAGAGGAGGAGAGGGAGGAGATAGAAGTGGAGAGGAGACAGAGGAGAGGAGGAGAGAGAGAGAGGAGAGAGAGAGAGGAGAGGAGAGGAGAGGGGAGGGGAGAGGAGAGAGGAGGATAAAAAGCTGCAGAGGTGAAGAGGAAACCAAGGAGGAGGAGAAGATGACCTAGGACCCTGCAACTTCCTCTTTTGCATCTCAATCAGGCTGCTACATGAATATCAAAGCAGAGCTGTTGATGGACAGAGAGACGGAGATATAGAGGGAGATCTCTGAGGTAATGATGAGGCAGGAGAGAAGGAAAATAATTGCAGATGCATCTTTTTTCAAAGATCAAGGGAGTAGGGAGATGAGCAACCTTCTGACTGTTTGACCAGATCCCTGTAAATGGGAATGATGCTGCTGCTGAGAACAGGCACATACAAATAAACGTTTGATCTCCTGCATGTTGAGTTTATGATGTCTGTTTAGCAGTAAATGATTGAATGAGATGCATCTCATGCTGATTAACATGATCCAGAGACGATGGATCGTAATGTTCCCTGGCTGCTCCCTGTTTCAGCTGCTGTTTTCTGTTGGTGAACAGGAAAAGCTGACTGAGGATGCTCTTTCATTTTTGATGCCCTTCGTTATGCAGTAACACATACACAGGCTTGCTAATACAACAACATCCTAATGCTGATGGGCAGCTCTGTTGGATTAATTAAGTTTACTGCCTTGCTCCGAGGCATCACAGCAGTAGTTGATCAGTAAGTGGAGTGTGTTCTCTTGCCTCTCCAGCTAGGAGTTTCTCAGCCAGACGAAAAATCTCACCAGTGACCACAAGCTTATTATCCTCACCTTTGGCTACTGCTGCCTCATTATTTTTGTTAGAGAATGAAAACCCCCGATGAAACCAACAGATTTCTCCTTGGGGAGCGTTTTCAGCCAAGCTCATCTGAAGTTAAATATCACTGACTGAACGTTGGAACACATATAGAAGAGATGAAAATCTACTTAGACCACTAATAATACCATTAAATTAGTGATGGTATGAGAGAGATGTCATTTCAGTTCACCTTTCTCCACTCAGCTGTCCTTGTGTGACCCATCCATCCCTTTAATAGTAAAACCAGCCTCATCATTCTTTTTTTTTTTTTTAAAAGAAAAGGATGAATAAAAACGAGAGCAGAGGGCCCGTAAATATTCTCATAAATGAGATTTGATTTTGCTCTACCCTCCTTCATTCTTCTCTGCTAATTAACATTAACTTTTTCTCCCCTTTCTTCCTCTTCCTATCTCATAGTCTCAGCTCCGTCTGGTCCTGTGTGACACAAAAGGACGCCATAAAAAGTCCGGAGTGCTCGCACCAGTGCGTTCCGAGATCATATCAGGCCGCACCATAAAGAAAGGCACCAGCACCAGGCTGTCGCTCTTGTAGCACCACAGCCCAATGCAATTATCAGTCAGCAGTGATAATAGAACTCATAGGGAGGTGTAATGGCTTTTAGATTTGCACCTCATCATCATCATCCAGGCCAGGGCTACGGGCAAGCCAACTACATTACCATAAACCACTGCATGTATATACAGTGTATATACTGCTGCTTTCTCTCCTCTAGTTTCCATCTAGTCTTCTTTTAGTTTCCTGACACACAGCTGCTCTGTCATACATATAGAGAAGTTGCAGCTCGCTGTGTTACACACACACACACACACACAGACACACAGACACACACACACACACACAACAAACAAATTATCTCTCTAATCCATACACAGTGGCTGCAGCGACATAATCATCTGACTGGAATGCATGGGCTTCAGTGTGGTTGGCTGATAAATGCTGTTAACATGGAAAATAAAGTGTAGGGTCGGCGAGATGCTGTGGCACATAAATCTGAACAGAATTACCACACTCTCACAATGGGCTTATTGTTCAGCCTGTGTTCATTATTTGTTCATTTGCAGCATACTGTATTAACTGTAATGTGGAAAACAGAAGAAAAGCCATTTGTCCAAGCAGAAATCATAATCCCTCCGAAGAAAGGAGGGATTATGATTTATGTCTTTCCTGTCGCTGCTTTCACTTTCAATATGTGGTGGAAATTATGCCGACTAATTGCATATATCCCACAGCCAAATGATGCTTTCATAGGTTTGTTACATATCTGATGTCACATTCTCATTAACAAAAAAGAAAACAACCTAAGAAAACATGTCTACACAGTGACACACATGACATAATGCACCTCTAATGGGGTTAAAATAACATGACAAACACTGTAAATGTAACACAAACACAACCCAGTTTACTATAATCAGCTGCAGTAAGTAAACTAAAGTCACTGGATTTGATTTTTGCTTTAAATTGAGGTGAGCTGACTCTGAGGTGGTCTGTGCTCACATATAACCATACTGAAGGGGAACCACCTCTGTGTGGGTTTATGAAGTACATGGGACTAACCAACCTGTTCACTGTTCCCCTCACCTGGGAAAGAGGGAAATATGTTGCAGGTTCATGTGAGGCGTTGGTGACTCACGTCACAGTCTGGCCTGAAGTTTGAGAGCGTGTAGGAGCTGCAGCAAATACAGAAACAGACTAAGCTACTGGTTGTATCTCAGCTGAGGAGGCTGGATTCTAATTACAGGAATGTGGGGTAGACCTGGTCCTGGGTGGTTCGACAACCAGCTCAGGAGAAGGAGGGGTTGGAAGAGTTAGGGACAGTTTAATGATGAATGAAGAAGAAGAGAGAGAGAGAAGAGACAAGGATCTGTTTCAGTCTCTGTGTTGTTGTTGATGTCCAACCCATCTCAGCAGCTCACTGTCATTTAATCATAGGGCTGAGGTGTTAATATTCTAAGTATTATCATTATTGAATATATCACATTTATCATACTGCCACACTGTTTCCATACACAGGGATCCAGACACACAAACACAAGCTGATGTGTTTGCCTGTCAGCTTGTTTGCACTGACCTATTGGGAAACCTATTTCCCTCAGCCAAGTGAGAGACAATAACATGTAAAGCACAGAGAACACTGTTATTAGGATGGATGACAGCACTCAGCCTCAGAAACTTCATTACCTGCTCACACACAACGTGATTAACAACAATAGTGGAAGAGGGTTTGATGAAACATAATACAAGACACTTTCTCAAAGCTGCAACTTCCCATCCATACACCCACTCATCAGCTGCCAGGGTTCAATACAGAGGAAAGAGAAACATGACAACAGCTCCATTTCACATCCAATGTTAATTAGTCAACCCCTAAATGCTCCATTCTTTATCAACAACCTTGTTTTGCTTCTTGTGGATTACCTGTTTAATTGCCTATTATGGTGTCTTTGCACAGAAGGGGAGACTCATATTTCCCCCCAGTGTATTGGGTGAAGTGCTATTGATGTGAGCGTTGGGGGTGTGAGAGTGCTGGATCACAGTTTCACTACCTGACGCTCAATAGTTCCAGCAGACGCAGGGATATTAATGACACCCGTGTGTACCACGCTGTCTAACACACGCCTCCCTCGGTCAGGACACAAGTCAGGGGCTGTGGTCTTTGTGGTCGAGCTGCAGCAGAGATGCAGAGACGACCTCTGCGGTCCCCATCGATGGATCTTCAACAGCTTCCTGTGCTGAGCACGGTGTAGCTAAAAGACCTTTGACTGTTTTTTCTTGTTTATCGGTTGAAAAGCAATGAGATCAAGCATAGGATGAGGGTTTAAATTAAAGCTAGTAGTTAATGAGACTATTCCGCTGCTCAGTGCTGGTGTTTTAAAGGCTCAGCTGGTGGACAGCCAAAAATATCAAGGCAGAAAACTGCCTGCTTTTAGTAATTAAGTGTTGGAGCACAAATAAAGGAACACAATTCAATAAAGTGTGCATATCATCTGCAGCCAAAGAGGGAATATTCAATCACATTTTCCTCTGCTGTCTGACAGATCCATTCATTTTACTCACTTAGTTTCAGTGTCTCACCAGCATTGCTTATTGCTCACAAAGCATTACTAAATTTCTTACCACTGTGTACTCAGAAAGTCTGTAATACCCAGTAGCTCTTTCTTAAGAGCACAAACAGTGATAAGAGCAATATGCCCACACTACTCTGCGCTTCATAACAACAATATGCTACTATTTGCATTAGCTAATACACTTTGTGGGAAAAGCAGTGCTGTGTTTATAAGAACATATCTGCAAAATGTTCAGTAGAATGTTAATGTCTTTTATTTGTTTCCTCTATAAAATCCCAGGTCCTGAAAACTGAGCTATGAGTTTATACAAAGTCCAGGCACTTTATTCCTGAGACAGTGACCCAACTCACTGTTACAGTCAGAGCTGACCCAACACCACCATCTTTAACTCACTGGGACCAAGATCAGGACAGTTCCCTCATCATGTAACCATGTCCATACCTGGGACATGGGACACAAAGCCCAGAGTCTGGAGACAAAGTCCTAAACTCTGCCTGTGATTTCTCACTGGGTAGAAGAAGATCACACCTCCTGCTCTGGAACAAAGCTAACAGAACACATACTGCCAGGGCAGTTTTCCTTGGTACAGTGGAGTACAGCAAGGTGACTGCATCTCTTTTCTCATCCATTTCATCAGTCTTCTACTCAGTCTCAGTTCCCTCCCATGTGTCCTGTCAGAGACATATCCTGCCATCTCTTCTGAGGAGAATGATCATGCATCTCTGCCAGTGCTGATCTATTCTTATTATTCTCTGTGTTCAGAGTCAGATCAGAGATGCCCTGAAGTACACAGATGTTATTTATCAAATGAAATGAGAGTGTCTGCACTGTTTTTATGGGTGTAACACTGTTGAGGTTCAGACAGTGGCCTTGTAAAATCATCCATCACACAGTGTACATGACCACAGGGCACAGTAACTGGGCTGTGTGCAGTCTTTCTAAAGATCTGAAAATAGACCAGTTCATGCATCTGTGGCCGATGTAAAGCCAATGAATTCATGTCTGAAACGAATCATTCATGCATACAGAAGCTCAGGGGAGAGAAATGAAGTCGTGACTCCCCTGGACACTAAATATTCCACAGAGGACTGTGTGTGAATCACTCTCTCACAGGTAACACTTATTACAAATTCATAATTATCACTTGATTGCTAATGGTGTGTAAGGTAATGCTAGATGGAGCAGTTAGATGTCTGGTAAAGTAAATGTTGAATAAGGTGCTAAGGGCTTCAGGAAATACTCGACACCTCAGAGACTACATTGATTTAGGTAACATTTGAATTTTCTTCACTGCACTGCACATAGCACAGAGGTGATTATATACTGACTAAATCAACCTGCTGTAAAGTGCCACAACAGTGTTTACTTTACAAATGAATTACCACAAGCCTCTAACCAAATACTGAGAGGATTTCTGCTCTGTCTGTTATTACAATCTGACATCTATCAGGTTTATAGCATCCTAACAATGTGTGTGTATGATAATTTGGGATAAAGTGAGAGGTGGTTGGCATTAAATTGGCTCACTTGGGATTAGAACCAGAGTCTGTGGTGTGTTGAACCTCTGCTGCAACATCTGAGCAAAAACTCATGAACTCTCAGGCCCATGAAGTCTTTGTAACAGGAAAACATCTCTAATGTGAGACTTTATTCTCCCTAACAACAAAACATCTCAGGACTGAACTGGGAACACACACTGATTTTTTCCACCATATTCAAACATCCACTGCTCTCCTAACAATCAGACCAGTGACTGCAGCACTGTGAAAAAGTATGATAGGTATGACATGAAGATAGAAAATTAAATTTCCATTTGAAGTCTTACTGAAAGGCAGAAATATGCACTTTAAAACAGTCTGAGGGTGATGACATCCTTCCATCACTGCAGACACTCTTAATACAAATGATAAAACGTTTTCATCATCTTATTCATCAACTTGTCTCATCCTCTTATTTCCCATTTCCCTCTGCACTTACAGTCTTAGCAGTGTTTTACTGATGGACACTGAGCAGGGTTTGGTGGATGTGGAGGAAGCAGGAGTTGTTCCACATTCACTTCCTTGAACCAAATTTTCCCAGTCGATCAGTAAGCCAATCTTTCTCTAACTACCTCAGTTCTGTGACCTTCAATCCACCACCTGCTGGTTAATGCCTCTCACAGACAGAACATCCAACAGGAAGTGGAGTGGTTTATACAGTCTGATGTCAGGGACATGACAAAGCCTCTCTTTCCCTCTGCTGAGGATGGCCATGGAGACAATGACTCATATTGTCTGGTAAACTGACGGCTGCCCATAAATGATATATGCACAGTATCTGCCAGATGCCACCATGTATCTTATTAAGGTTGATGATTCATTATTAAGGTATGATTCATCCATTTAGTTCCACAGGCATTTCCTAATGGCTTAAACCAATGTAGCCACAAGCACGCAGTGATCTCCTGTGTAGGTTAATGTATGAATGTGAACACTCAGGTACAGAGGACAGAACAGGGCACTGGGGGCTCCTTTCTGCTGGATTATGTCATTCTTTACTTTTAGCAAGAGAAATATGATCCAAACATATCATGGTTGTGGTCACCCTATGCAATATTGATGTGAGAGAGAAGAGGGACAGAGTAATATCAGAATAATACCAGGAAATGAAGCCTGTTCCCAGTGACAAGGCAAGGGCAGGCTAATGACAGAGTGGACTCACCCAGCGCTGCCATTTGCCATGTTTGCCATTGTTCGTCTCTGCCTCACGGCTTGCTGCCTCATTACCCAAACGGTTCATTAAGACCTGTTTAACTGCGAAAAAATTATGCCTTTTTGGAATCTCACATTTTATTATATGACACTAATGGGCAAGCAGATCCACTTGGACCAAAAGACAGGCAGTAATTGTAATGCGGGTCCAGACTGTGATGGTGCATAGTAATGGCTGTTTACTGCTGCTCTCTTCACTCCTGATAAATGCATGAGGTCGTGTCTCTTGTAGAAAATCTGAGGCGCTCTTCAGGTTAGAGTGTAGTGACCTGTGATGCTCCTTCTGACAGCTTTTGGGAATATGCATACATGGAATCATGCATATGAGTGAACACATATTGTACATCCACATGCTCACACTTATCTCTATTCAAGCATGAACACTCAGGGAGGCCGATATGGCATAAATATCACATCAGTGTGTTTGATCGTGGAACCACGATTCAGGTTCATATGGCTTTTTTCTTTTTGTGCTTTTAGACTCATTTGCATTAACAACAATAGCAACACATTAGCTAAGATAAATAAACACAGTACACATAAAGGCAACTTCTTAACACAGACTATAACCTCTTATCTTAAATAGGGCTGGTTAACAGGCCTTTCAGTACTAATACACATCCTGGTAGATTATAAACACAACATTATCATGGAGTGGTCACGCATCCCTGCACTCACATGCAGGTGGGAGGACCAGCACACGCCCTTCCTTCTCTTTGACACACTGATCCTTTGCCCGCCTCCATTCAGCTGAACATAATCTGCAGGATGAAGTCATGCACAACAGTGTTAAGCGGAAGCTTTTTATTTCTTCGACACATGAAGTGACGCTCTGCTCCCCGACTTAACCAGGCTCTGAACCAGAAAACTAAAGCTGTCTACATTTTGTGTCTGGAGGAAAAGACGCTGTGAGACCCAGACACGACAAAGAGTGGGACTATCAGGAAATAAATAAAAAAGTGTGTTCCTCTCTCCACTCCTTATAGCCCGGTGGACAAAGTGATTATTCGAGCTACGACTCTGTGCAGTGCCTTGAACTAGAAAGCTAAGGCTGTGTCAGTGTAGTAAAGGTTAAGTGTTGATACTAACGTCGATGGACAGGCTGGTTTTGAGAACCTCAGGCTGATAACTATCTAGGAAGTGTTGCATTAACAAACAGATGAGTAAACTCTAATTCTTCTACCCCACTTACACTGACCTGCCAAAAATCTGTCTTTACAGAGATGTGACACATTATTAAATCTAAAAAGCTTGTTGTCTTATAACAATCATTCTTTATGCCCACAGGAATTGTATTTTCTAGCTGACACACACTGACAGTTCGAATCATGATCATATACAACTGGCTGCTGTTTATTTGTTTGTGCCTGGGTTACGGTTCACCTGGAGCACAGAGGGTTTAACACAAAGAGGATCAAACATGAATCAGGTTTATAAAGCCAGAATGAATCAAGTAAAGAGTGCACTGATCAGCCAAGACACATGCTGCCAAACTACAGGGACATGATTACTAACACTGTGTTGTAGGCATAGTGAGAATCTTCACATGTAATCAAACTTTACTGTAGCTCCTTTTCAGGCAACTGTACAACAAAGACAGAGAAGCTCATCTGTAGGAGCTGAATGTTTGAGGGTTTCTCACTGTATGTGTTGTTAGCTTGTTGTTAGCTGTGGAGTCAACCCTCTGTTAATGTAGCGTTAACTACCGAGCTAACATCAGTCTGCTGGTGGTAAAAAGTAAAAGGTGATACACCAACAGTTGAAGATGTCTGAGCTGAAAACCTGCAGAGACCACTGACTGTATCACTGTCTTCTACAATCGTCGTCAAACAGAGAAGTAATGTGGCCTTTCATGACCTTTCATTATAGTTGCATTATCTGTCCAAACTTAAATACCAAACACCAGGAAAACAGTTAGTATGCACCACTCGACTTGTATTTGGCAGAGGGACAAATCACTTCCTGCTCTTTCAATCAGCCACAGAAGTGAAATGAGATGTTCCTGGGAAAATACTAGAAATGCTGAAGAGTCAGAGGATGGCTGCTGTTATCAGGTGACCAGAAAGAAGCAGGCGGCTTTGGCAATTAAAAAATAACAGCGAGGATAAGAAGACAAATGAAGGGGCAGCAGAGGACGAGGCTGTTACAGGTGGTCATTTGGCTTCTTGTCTTTACCAAGACAAGCAGCAGCATCTGTGACTAATCCAAGAGAAACAGACCGCGAGGCTGTATGAGCAGAGTGAGCCACTTGTCAGATCCCGTCTCTGTTGTTTAGGTAATGTATCAGGTTATCATAACTCCACTACAACCTCCCTTCCTCCTTCCATAAACAATCATCTCAGTACTGATCTGCCCAGCTGTTTGCTCCTCAGCCGAGCAAGAGCATAAACAGAGACCACATCAGGCTGCAGCCAGCAGCAGTATTTTAGCTGAGTCCACTCGGCTGCCACCTCACATCTACTGATTTGTAACCTAGGCCTGGCACATCCATTCTAACTGTCAGTGTGGCATTACCACAAAATTACTCTCCCATATTAAAACTGAAATGCTGCAGTGGCCTGAGTTTCAGCATTATACATAGACAACTTTTCTTTTCCAATGACAAACACAGCTCCTCCAAAATATGAGTGGCCAGAGTGAAAGACAGTATCTGTGTAAATATATAATGTTAAAGATCAGAAACACACATGCATACACAGCATCACTGAGGAAACAGCAGGAGAAGCAGACCTGCTCCACTTAGTAAGTAACAACCTAAAAAAATGGGAAGCTTTCTCTGATAACTGAACTGAAGAGATAAAAAAGAACATGAACTTTACTTTTGGGAGGTTTAACCAACAAAGTTGCAGGTCAGCATGTTACAGTAAAGCAGAATCTCTCTGAGCTTTTACTGACCTGTTTGCATGCACGGACACAAACACACACACACACACACACACACACACACACACACACATATTTAATAGTGAATAGAGCCATAAATTAGATGGACTGCATGAATATGCTGGCTGCACTTTTCTGCGGTCTGCACACACTGAACTGAGCTGCTGTGAAGTGTACACTCAGCAATCTGTAAGTGATTTCTGATGCTTTTAAATTCCATCACCAACCCCCACTACTGCTGGTAAGAAGAAAAAAAAGAAAGAAAAGAAAAATCCATGGCAGGGGAACAGTGAGATAAAGAGACTGTGAGCTGAGGAAACTTGACATGAAAAGATAATGACTGACACTTGTCTTCAACAGAGAGTAAAAAGGTTAGGAAAGAAAAGTGTAGGCTGCAGCACCAGGGTTACAGCGCTTACACTTTATGTCTACAGATTTACTTAATCAATTACATAATATGGTTAATGAAAGATTGTGTGTGTGTGTGTGTGTGTGTGTGTGACATTCAGGCAGCGTACAGATGAGGATGGGATCTTACAGGCAGAGGCTGGAAGGCATGTTGTGGTGAAGCAGCTACATGCTCCTGTCCAGCTGCCTCTCACTGAGCCAGGACCTGCACTCAGGAGACTCTGGACACCTGAACCGTTCAGAACATTTCAACCAAAAACAAACTGGCTCTGAGCGTGAAAAGTCAGTTCCCACCTGGAACAAAAAACCAAATAGCAGGTTTTCAACATCAGTGCTCCCAGGAAATAAATACGATCCACCATCTTGTTTTTACTGTTTCCTTCTGATAAGTACTGTGTTGTGAAACAGCCTCTGCTAATGATGGAGAACCAATTGATGATCCACAGCTAACAGCAGGTTCACATCTCTAACTAGTTCAAATGAGATCCTTTCTAGTCTCCTGTTTTTAACAATACTGTCTTAAAAAGCACTGAGGTAAAAACATGAACCACTAACAGTCTGATCTAAAGTTAGTCTCTGGTAGAGAGTATCATTTCAGACAGTGTTACTGACTCCATTTATTAATAGTTTTTATTTATTCATTTCTATTTGTCTGTGTGGCAGAGAATAAATCACATGATACTGTTAATACAACAATACAACAACAGACAAGAAGTTGCTCAGAAAAATATTCTCAGAGGTCTTTATCTCACATAATGTTCATATTAGTTCATGAAATTTAAAACCAGTTTTGTCCCATTTCTAGAGAATTTCTGAAACTTGTCTTTACCCTCATTCAGCAGCAGATGAATATTCTCACAGTCCCATTTTCACAGTTACAAATCTGAATCTTTATATTAAAATAAACTGAAAACAAATGTGACAAACACGTGGAGGTTGTCTGAGCCTTGACTGACACATCTCTATTTCCATCAGGAAGGAATCCTTTATTATTTATTATTAATCTTTTATTAATTCACTCAACTGATTGACTGACTGACGTGTGAGTACAGGTGCTGTGAACACATTAAAAGCAGATCATTGTATCCTCTGAGTGAGAAAATCACAGATGTGTTGAACAGAGAGCATCAAAGCTGGAGATAAGAATTTATCTGAGCAGAGAAGCTTTGTCCTCAGTCTTATGCATAGCTGCTCCATCACCTTCTCTCTCACTTTCTCTCTTTCACTGTAGACAGCTTCTTGTAAATGAATGCTTTATTGTACTCTGAAAATATGCCACTCGTTTTTCGAGCCGTCTTAAGATTTCTTGACCCAAGGCTCTTCTATTTTCTGCAGCTTAAAGAGATATTAATTGACCATCAGAGGTAAAGACAGACAGATTACCTTAGCCCTCCTCTGTAATCATATTCCTACACTATCAGGTTACCCCCCACTGCTATGGCAACCACCTTTATATCCAATCACAGGATTACTTCAACATTAATAAAGCAGCAGTAATTAAGCATATGTAGTGCAGGTCCTGAATACTTCACATCAGTGCATTAAGAATAAAACTCTGATTTTAAAAATATTTATAATGAAGTAAACGGTTTGTTCTTCTAATCTGTAAGAAGAACACAACCAACCACTCATTAGTGTTCTTACTTTGAAACCCTACTGACTAAAAAAGAAACGGTGAAGTCAAAAGGAAGAGAGGGGACTTTTATGGTACCGGATGTACCCAAGAGACAAAGAAAAGAAAAAAAATAATCAAGACAACGGCTGCTAAGATGAAAACACAGCATCCCAAGGGGAGCTGCTGGTGTTCCAGATGCTTTTCTCGCTCTATCTCTCCCCAGACGCTGGAGCAGAGGATGACAGTATCTGTACCCTCTCGTCTGTGAAATAAAGAAACATCTTTCTGACCTGTCTGTCGCTCACCTTCCCGCTGTCGTATTTAATAATACGGCTGAGACAAAAGCTACATCCTGCAGTCACAGAGAAACTGCACATACATGCATTCACAGTCATCAATCAGCTGCTGTAATTATCAGAATCATCTGGAAATGTCAGAACCATTAATCATGTATTCATGTCATTTTTCTTTAATGAATTCAGAGGTGTTAATGAACTTGAGTAAATCTGACCATATGTAATGTAGCAGGTAAAACACGACTATTAAGAAAAAAGAAGAAAATCAGCTCTGCTAATATGAGTCTGATGGTAATTAGCTGACTAATGCAGCAGTGTGCCACCTGCCAGTGGCATATGAATAATCACTCCGACTGTCTGCAGAAGCTGAACCATACATCGGCTGTTTCTGCAGTGGACTGGAGCGAACTGAGAGCTTTACAACGCTGTGAATCCCCTGCTTCTCATTCAGCTGCTGCTCCTGAGCTCCTACTCTCCTTCAGTGTCTATCAATCCCCACCTCTTTCCTCCTTCCCTCTGTTCACCACTGGCAGCCCGGCACCACAAACCCAGAGCCAAACAGACACTCCCCCCGCTGGCACACACGTTCTTATTTCAGGACAGTTTCCTGCCCCCTCCACTTTCTCTTCCTCTTTCTCTCTGTGCAGCCATCCACTGCCTCTGATCTCAACCAGTGTTTATAATTGATTCTTTAAGGGATAACTTCTCTCCCTCTCCTTCTTTCTTTCTCTCCCCCGTCGCATATCTTCCCCACTCACTTCATTATTAAAAATTATTTTTGAGCGGCCAGGAGCAGCGACAGGGTCATGTGGAATAAATGGATTCTCAGATCTCTCCATGCTCTGAATTTGCCTTGATCTGCGTTTCCCTCCTCTTCTCACCTCTTGTCCACCCTGCACCTCACACATCAGGAAACCATCTTGTCAAAAACGTCTGTCCTCGCTCTTCATTCCACCATTAAAAATACAACAAAGAGGTCACATGAAAGGTGCCTTTCTGTGTGTGTGGTCAGGGGAGATGCTTGAGTTTCTCAAAAGCACTGTGACAGAAAATCTACACCTGCTATCATCCTCTTCTTCTCTGCTGGAAAAGCCAACAAAAACTATGCAGTGAAGCAGGATGCAGGCTGCTGTCTAACCACCCAGGATGCTGTTTGCTGCTGTTTGTTCTTGTGCTGTTTGTACTCTTGAAAAGTAGACAATAATTATTTTGGGCAAAAGTCTACAACTTCACAGTGACAACACACAGACTAATGTAAAGGAACAGCTTATTAATTTGATGTCACAAACATTTTTCATGTTCCATTTTATTTAAGCTACTGTACGCACAGTATTCACATGTGTTTTACTGTGTTTTTATCATTGAAAAAACTGCTATTCACACACAACAGACCATACAGTAGAGCATTATTATATATTCCAACAGCAACTCCTAACCAGACATGCTCATATCCTGACGCTGACATTTACTCTGAAGTATTTGTCACAATATCCAACAAACTACCAGCAACAACATGACAACTGAACAGTCTCCAGTCTTGGTCACCTCTGAGAGAGCATGAAAACTTATCAGCAAGTAAAGATGTCAAATAAAGAGATTAAAGTACTGAATGAAAGGTTAAAACATCCAGCTTCTGTGGCAGTAATGTAAACCTAACCTACTACAACCAAAGACAGCGGGCCTAAACACAGATGGAGTTGACAGATAGCTTATCAGTGTTAAAGAAACATTCAGAAGAATACATCAGGCAGAAAAGTTTGGGAAGCGGAGTGTTGCGAGATATATATCAATGTCATAGCCCCGTGATGAGTTCAGGGTCAAATATTTGATTCAGCATCTTGGGTTGTTTGAAATGTTTTGAATGGACACATTACAAAATCCTTATTACCTCATGCTTCAATTTCTACTTCAGTCTCTAGATGATGAGATTGAGAGACAGGACTGTGCCAGGGAACACCACTGGCCTCATTACACTCCAAGAGAAGATGATTTTTTTTTTTTCATTAAGGATGCATCCATTACTCAGCAACAACCTAATTGATCCATGTCTTTGAGTTCTACAGTAATAGCAAATTGATTGATTTATCCTCAAGAGGAGAAGTGGTGGGAATTGTCCAGCCAAAAAGAAACGGCAGAATCATCGGCTTTGAGCTGATGGATGAGACCAGAATAGCAATGAATAAAAACAGGGTGGAACAAAGGTGAGGTGTGTCAAAAACAGTTGATGAGGAATGGGAGATTAAAGCTCGTTTGAATTTCTGATATCACAACTGGCAGGTACCTCTGAAGCCTCTCAGCCTCAGCAGTCATCATATTAAGAGCCAACATAATTAAATTAGATTACATCTTTTTTCAGAGATAAGAAATCAGAAGGTGAGCAGCTCGGAGCCTACACCAGTATCCTTCACCATGGCTCAGCAACGAAATCCAGTCTGTGTGACCACACAGGAGGGAATCTCAGAGTGAAAACTAAGGAATCACTGAGTGATTTCATTCACCAATGATTTATAAATGTGAAGAGAGAACGATGTTAAAGAAAGACTTCAAAGTCAGCATCGATTCAGAGGGTGTTTGTGAAATGTGATCCATGAGCAGGTGTCTCTGAAAGGCTTTCTCTATTGATCACATCTCATTAGTGACACTTCCTCTGTACCACCAGGGGTGGACTCTGAGGGTCAGTGGACAGCTGAGATGGAGCCAACAGCTCAACACAATGGTCACAAGTCATTACATAAGATCTGGGTTACACAAAGGTGGAGAGGAGTAGTGGTTAGTGGTTGGTGTTGTCACAGGGAAAGTAAATGGGAACTACTGAAATAAAAATGTCAATAATTTAACCTGAAATCCATGAATGATCATTATATACAACCTCACAAATATTTCACTGGAGCGGTTTGTTAAATGATATTAACCAAAATGAATAAATGTCACAGTACAGTTTGATGCTGTTTGAGTTGAATATTGAAGAGGTTTTTAGGGAGCTTCTGAGTGTTTTGTTGTTTCGAGCTGGTGAACAGAGATGTACCATGGAGACATAAGTGCAAGACAATAATTTCAATATGTTATTCAAAGTCAGCTGTATCAGTTAAACTTTTCAACTGAATCAAAATTAAAGGTATTAAAATGTAATAAATAAAAGTCAGTGATCTGAGGATGTTCTCTCTGAAGCTGCTCCTGTTGTAATTTGGCTGATAATTCTACATCTAATCGAACACAGAAGGAGAAATCATGGTGCTAACCAAGAAAGCAGAACATCATAGGAACTGTTGGAGAGTAAGCAGAGAGCATGTCCTGTACAGAAAGAACATCATGATGATTCTTCTCATTAATTCAAGACAGCCTGAGATTTGATCTAAGCACCACTGTGTTATTCCTCCTGTGCATTTGGATAGAAGCTCACACTTAATTTTTAACAGAAATAAAGAGAGGAAAGGAGGGACCTGTTGAGCTGCCATACTTCATTGTGTTGGGACAAACAATTGTGCAGCTGAAAAAGGGAGATAGAGCCGAGCTGTGCAGCGTCTGAGTGGTTAAATGAGCGCAAACCTGTGTGTCTCCTGATAGTCCTTCCACTGCTGCTGCTGCTGTGGCAGCTGCTGTTCTCTGTCTCTCTGCAGCACTTCACCATTATGTTCAGTTTCATCTCAAGGACTTTGTTGTTACCTGGGCCTCAGTCTCTGTCTTCCTGTGGCTCTGTCCCTCTTTTTTCTTGCTCTTATTTTCTCTTTCATGTGCTGCCTCTCCCTCCCTCTCCCTCTCTGTCTCTCTCTGCCAACCCCCTCACCTTCAGTTTGAGTCGTGCAAAGTTAGAAGTCTGTCAGAGTTTTCTTCAGTGACTGAAGTCAGACGTGGGTGTTTTGTGTTCAAAATGGAATAACTTAGACAATGTGACATCAATCTCCTATCAACATTATCTGCAGAGGATCCCTCGGGATGCACTAAGATACACTCTGTACTCAGTAACTTTATTATAGACATTTATGATTACATGCCTACGTATGTGTCTCTTTAATTAAAGACCAGGCTGTAAAAAAAATCTAATTCTGGTCTTTGTAGTTCACTGTCTTTTTAGTGTTTTCTTATTATCTCCTGCAGCCATGGTTCAGAAGCTGTGCACCACCTATTAATATTAATTGAGGGTAATTTTTCTTTCCTGCTGTTCTTTAATATCAGCTGAGCTAAAAGACATCAGTGCAGCCGTATGCATTCCTAATTAGCAAAAGTCTTTGCAAGGAGAAAGAGAAGGCAGGGACACAGACATAGGAATGGAAGGCGTCAGAAACAGAGGAAGTAACTAATCTATAATACTTCCAGCAGTAATGACTGAAAATTGGTCATATGATACTGCGTCCCACTGAGTACTGGAGCCAGTGAACAATAACTGATGACAACAGTGGTACTGTACGTCTGATTGGATGATGGTGAACTCTACACCCGGATGTGAAACAGTGTGAAATCAGTTCAGACACAGCAGAGACTGTGAGGAAGTCTTTACATCTGTCAGAAGATTAGAGAACGTTTCATATTCTCGCATCCCATCTGAGACAAACTGCATTAAGCAGCACCACTGCTGCGCTCCGACTGTTTTATTTACCACATTATCAGAGCACTGATAAAATGACTCGCTGCAACTGGAAGCCCGGATGCCATATGTAGCTGAGACCATTTGTTTCTGGCTATCTTCCACAGGCAGGGAGCAGCTAGCGAGGCTCAGAGCCGATGCCGCGGGTAAACAAGTAGAAGCTGCCGACAGTGTTAATCACAGTTTTACTGCTTCCATGCTCTGGGGTTTGGAGGCAGAGGCACCGTCCTCTTTCTTTTTCTATCGCACTGAGGATTCTTTCCACACCATTAGTGCTCTCTGCTGAGCTGTTCCATCCAGGACCACCACTGTACTAATACAGTAGAGCCCTGTGAAGCACCATCTGCCATAAGCACAACTAACTACAGCAAATGTGGACACATCAGCACATTAGAGCAGCCGCAGCATGTGGCAGCCCGCTCCTGTACTACATGGTTTTACAGGGAAAAACCCTCGGAGCATGAGATATTCACCTCAAAGGACCACTGAAGGACAGAGTGAGACAGTCCACTGATTTACTGGGTCTCACATTCTCTCAGGCACACTCTCTAATGTTATTTATCGAATTGGCGTACTGGTCTGGAAGAGCAGTTTGATCATGTGACGCACACCTGGAATATAATGAGTAAAGTAACTTCCTGTGTGTGTGTACATTTATTGGAGGATTGGTCAAATAAAGGCCAGAGACATGGTTTCTGTAGACAGCTGTGCACTCCTCTGGACTTAGAAAGGTTCAATGAGGTTCAGTGTAGAGATGTCTCTTAAACCTCTAAAGAAAGCTGTGGCAGGTATGACTTACTTTACAAAGAAGAACACATCACTACATGATGTTAATTCAAAAGCAAAAGAACCACTCTCTCAGAGACAGATAAATGCACCGAGGAGCAGATATTCACTCTGACTCTGATTAGGAGACATTTATTAATGTGAATTAAGTCAAAATCTCCATGAGATTTTCAACCTAATCAATACAGAACCATTGTCATTTCCCACCTGCCACTGTTAATGTAATGTTTTATTATGAGATGATTGTGTGTCAGTCTGTGTTATTGTTTTTTTTAGGAATTAATTCTGTTAATGCAGCTTTACACTGGCTGAGGCCTTCAGAAGTGCAGAAATGTTCCCAGAACTGTTAAATATCTGTTTCACACAGAATACACCAACCTGACCTTACTAATGTCATAGTTACAGTAACTTCACTGCTGCCTTGTTACTCAACATTAGGAAAAAAAAATTATAAAGAAAAATGTAGTGAAATGTGAAAAGTGTCACTCACAAAATTAAATTTACTGTATGGTTAAGAGTCAGCGTACTTATCAACATTTCCAGCAGCAGTAAGTGTCTCTTATTGGCTAACAAGCTCTAATAAATACACAGTACGCTACCTGACCATCATCACACTGCAGACACTTAGAAAACAAAAGAGAAAGATCTGCTTCTGCTCTGTTTGCTGCTTCCTTCTACAAGTCACGGTCACTTCTGTAAATGTCTTGGTAGCAGCAAAATGCACAAAATGACTGAAAGCTACCATTATCAACAGGTACATTATTAACTGTACAGTAACAGCTACATAGGACAAAGTAGAGTCATGAGCTTCAGGCAGCTCAGTGGTTGTTATCGTGATGAATCTGTAAACTGTACCGCAGATATAAAGGTCACACAGGTCCCACGTAATAACCAGATGTCTGTGACCATTCGATAGATGGAAAAACAAACACCACCAACTCCCAGAGCCAGATTTTTTAGCTTCTTACTCATAAAGAAAATGTTATGGCACTGACCCGGGTTCAGCCAAAGACCACGTTTCAATCTTTTATGAGAGCATTGCTCAACTTTCAGAGGACTAAACTATCACACCAGGGCCAACCTCCAGGCCCTCAGCAGACTGGAACATGGTGTGTACTCTCAGAGACCTTTGGCTCCATCCCATCCAGGGGGGGATCTGGACTGATGGGAGCCCCAAGACTGAATTGAGGATAAAAACCAGCCTGTACAGTTCACTACTCCTACATCCTGAACGTGTCACTTCCCAAAAGCCACTTCAGTGATGAAGTCATGTTATATAGAAGTCATAGTAAATTATATCAAAGCTGACCTTGTATTACAACCAGCTGAGCTGACCCTGGTCTTGGCAGGCCTCCCCTGCAGACCACATGGAACTACTGACATGCCGGACTCACCACTTTGAAGTCCTCGGCGCTGCACTCCATGCCACGGTAGTAGCAGGAAAGCAGCATGTCCTTGATGTCGTGTCCCGTTCGGTCGTAGAATTCACGCATGTTGAAGGGGCGGGGCTTATAGTTGTCAAAGTCAGCCCTCTCCTTCAGGATCTGCAGGACATTTTCCTCCACCAGGTGTGGGTCCCGGATCTCATACCTGGACAAGAAGGGTCTGAGGTTACTTCATGTGGACATGAGGCAGAACATTCATAAATACAAATCACAGAAACTTTACATCTTTTACAACTTCTCTTCCTGTGGGAGTCACAAGAAAAAATCTCACCTCAGAACAATCACTCAGATATGAACAGCAGATAATACAGCAGCGTGAGAAAATGAAATTAACTTTCACAGATTCAACAGTCTATTTTATTTAAGCATAATCGTCTTCAAATACAAAACGTTAAGCTACCCAGGAAACAGCAAAAACTGATTTGATGTCAAGGAATTCCATAGACAGCAGAGGAAGACACTACCTCAGCTGTACCTCAGCTCCATTTTAAAATGTGCATTTAAAGAGTCTGGCAGGCAGACAGCAGTTTTGGCTGGACAATGGGGATTAGCATGTAAAAATTAATAAGAGCCAGCAAAAAGAGCATATTCACCCTCTGATTGAACCAAAGATACATATGTACATGCCACACATCATGTAATCAACCTGCCCAAATAATTAGGATTAATTTGCTGCTAGGATGTAGCAGCAAAGCGTTTCCACATGGGTTCAAAATGCTGTACTGAAGGCTGAGGATCCTGAGCACTCACTGTGACACAGTTTAAATCAACACTCACCTGGCATCTGTGGCATCTTTTTCAAGTTATAAAACATCGTCAGGTACATCATGGAGGCAAACTGACTGAAACTCAAGTACAGTGGCCACACTGACAGAGAGGAAACACTGGGGAAGTCATTTATGACACGCCTCTGCTCGACAACCACCATCAACCTCCTGCACCTGCTCACAGTCATTCACAGACACAAATTAACCTCAATTAACGAGTGTGGCCCTGCTCCGAGAATGAACGGCCCAGTGTTGACCCCTGCTGAGAGATGGGCCATCAGTGGAACAAGCATTCAAATTATGGAGTGCTAAGATTTAACTGCACTGACAGACACTTATGAGAATAATTTGTTAGGACACACAGAGTCTATCAGAGCCAACAGTCAGTCAGAGAATGCATACTGGTTTCTGAATTAAAAAAAGCTGTTTTTGATATGAAGTCCTGGATTTGTGTGTAATGTGAGAGAGCAGCAGCCATCTTATAATAGGGTTCACACATTGTGTTGTTGTAATAATTCTGGACAGCTCAATTTACATTTGCAAACATGAATAAGTCTGTCCCGAGCTGGAGAAAGCAGAATTAGAGCGAGAGAGACAAAGGCAGGCACTTCTCCTTTGACAATAAATCTGTGAATGACTTTGTGGATGCTGACAGCAGTTATTTCTCATGGATATGGGCACTATTTCAAACGATAATTGGTGGTAAATCTTAATGGATTTTTTAAAATTCCACAAAGTCAAGCTTTGTCAGTGTTCATGAACAAGATCTTGTCCCTTGATGATGAAGGCTAATATAAGCTGATCCATGAATAAAAAATGAAATATTACATTATTTCCTTTTGTGAGCGCTGCCTTAATATTCAACTGGGTTGAGTTTTTTCATGTTCCAACCAAATTACAAGAAATGTAATATGTTGCACTGCAGCTGCAGTGTTGTTTACTGCTCCAAACAGAATGAAATAAAATATTCACCATGTGAGACAGCATGAGCTGTAATCTGAAATGAAGACTGTCTGTCTCTGCTGCCCTCACAGAGCTGAAGAGATGAGAATCTGTCATGCTGCGTGTTGAACAGTTAACAGTGCTGTGATGGGAAAACTGGGACTATTGTTCCCACCAGGAGCTGAACTGAACGCTATACAACATGACCGTCAGGTGTAAGACGGCACCTCGGACTCAGAGCTGGTAGAAGATGATAGCGGCTTCAATTACAATTTATCTAATAACAACAGTCACTATCATACCTACTGAACAGTACTTTGAGTGGGTTAAACATCAGTGCTGCTGTGCAGTGTTAAACTGCTTCTCCACTGAAGGTAAACTCTCTAAATCAACCCTGGCTTCCACTGTTTTTTCTGAGTGTTGTAGTTTACATGCTCATTAGGAGTAACAGCTGTCGTCTTCGTATTTATCTTCTTAATAAAAAGAATGTAAGAAGATTGAAAATTAGCTCAGTAGTAGAAACTAATCGACTACAGAGAAGGCAGCGCAGACGACCACTTTGTTCACGGATTAAACACATGATGAACTCAGGAAAGGTTACTCATTAGCTGCTGCGCTCTCCTTAATACATCTGGCTGCTGAAACTATATCGAAGCCAGTTAAGGTTATGTGGGGTTAATGAATAACTCACTGCGTGGATGTGTGAACAGATCATGTGTGATCAGACTGGCTTTACTGTATTAATTACATTATAAGAAAAACATTACCGGGAGAGATGTTTGTGCTTCAGTGATAGCAGCTCTGAACAGAGCTGATCCTCCATAAACAATGAAAAACAGATCAACCTTTATCAAAAAAAGGTACTATACATCCTTTATTAATTACATTTTCAAGTCCTTGACTGGGTTTCTAGCTCACAGTATCACTTCAGTGGAAAGTATAAATCAGTCACAGAGTTTGAACCTGGTCAGGAAAGAAAGCACCCTGTATGTCAGAGAGAAACTGGACTGGACTAGATCTAGCTTTTCCTGTTAATCATGGTTTTTATTTGACTGATCAATTATTGATTGTTAAAATTCCAAGATCAATCATTGTGTCTTTTCTCAGCAAACACACTACACTGAATGTCCTGTGTGTGTGTTGTGGTGACTTGTTGTTAGTGGTCACTGCATGATGCTGCATGATGTGTAAAATGTTTACTTCAAGGAAACAGAGTTGTTCTAATATATGCACAAAGTTCTTTTAGGTTACAGAGTAATGGAGATGATGGCTGATATCAGCTGATATCAGATAATAATCAACTTCAATTTAAATCACTGAGATACATGAAAAGATGCAGCTTTAACCACAGAGTGAGACTCAGACATGAACATATCTTAACACAGAGAGGTACAGTCAAAGACTTGTGTGACTAAGACTCACTGAACAGCCCGGCCACATAGATATATTCTCCTGTAAAGTTTCTGAGCGAGCCTCGCCCTCCTAACCCATCAGAGAAGGCCAAAGTCAGGAGAGGGAGCTGTCAGTCAATACAAGAACTCACTGCTCGTCTACGACCCCTCTCACATCGAGACTTTGAGCTAGCATTAGCTGCTGGAAGATGTCACTATGGCTGACTCACAGCCTCCTGACTCCTCATCAGCTGAGGCAAGGAACACAACGAGGTGAAGGAGGGTAAGTAACAGAGGGGGGTGGGGGCAGCTGAGTGGTTTGCTTTCAAGTGTCAGGCTAGCTTGATTTCCAGGACTCTCTTGTAGAACTTGTGCAACTGATCTACCAGTTACAGAGATTGGGAAAGTTAGTCTGAAGTGCTGAGAATGACAGAGGCCAGTTAGGGACTAAAGGAGGTTCAGTGCTCTCTCCCACACGGGGACTACATCACTATACTGTCATGCCTTAATAAGAAGATACAGCCTGTTGTGCTATATTCTGAACTTAATTGAATTGTATCCAGAGCCTGTGTCTTATAAGCAACACAAAGCTGCCAGGAGAGCACTTAAGACGCCATGCTCAGATCCCCGAGTCAGGAGGCTTTAGTTGAAGCGCATACAATCACAATAATATGGGTAGATTTTATATTGCCCTGCCACTGCTCCCTAAAGCAATCACAGCAAACTCACTACGTAGGGGCGGGGGAGACTAAATTGGATTATGGGCCACAAGCACTTTAATTTTCTTGCGAGGACTAAAACGAATGAAGGAGCATCTGCATCACTTCTCCACCTCATGAGAGGAGCGAGTGAACACGAGCAGCCGCCGATTCTGACAGTGAACTCTGACAGAGACACAGTGGTCACTAAAACTACATTTCTCTGGACTGCACACTCTCAGTTCTAAAAAATTGAATAAAAATGTTCCTGGATAGCAGTTCATACTCCCACTGTGTTAAGATGGTGTTACTACCTCAGGCGTGACACAACAATGAACACATCTTGATATAATATCAGGTAATTATCCAATTAGAGCTAATTGAGCTGGTACACTAACGAGGACTGGATTGTTTGTGCGGTGTCCTTGAAAATGAAGTGGAATGGTTCCACAGTATCACGTCTTAATGAAGGTGCACAATGGCAGCACTTAATCTGCCATTTTAGTCACGATCATAGAATTGCAAACAAAGGTCATGGACAGGAGAAGCCAGCCCACAATCATCTTTATTATACTGATGAAGAAGCAAAATCACATCTGATCTGTTAAACACCTTAACCTTTACTAAGACTAAATCACCTACTTATATCTCTAATGCTAATCTTTACTGGTAACAGTTGCTATATAAACAATATAAATAATGAAGCCATGAAAAAATCAGCTTTAGAAGCAACTCTTTGATTTCATGTTTTCTGTATAATGATCAGACCTCCCTCTGTCCTTTGTTTTACCTGTGATCCTGCTGAGACAGATAAGTCAGAGTTATGGAGCATAACTCTTCACATGCAGCTCCTGTGACTTCACAGCCATGTTGCAAGCTCAGGACACATGTTGAAGCTGCAGAACTGTGTAAGCAGAAGACTCGCTTCTCTGCCTCGCATGAGCTGATTCAACACTTTTGGCAGCACACACTTTTACCACCAACACCTACCTACCAACAAAATGACCTTTCTTCTCTTAATTATCATATAATTGCCTTGCAACGTAATAAAAATAAAATTGAGCAATTTACCGGTGATGTTCTGCACTGCCAAGTGTGACTTCAACCAATCACAATGAAAGTGATTTTTTTGTGTTTGTAGTTAAGGTGAAGCAGCAGCTCAGCGCAGCTGGCATCAGGATACCTCTGCTTCCTCCTGACCCCCAACATAACGCTTTGTTCTTCTTCTGCCATTCTCTAAAAAAAGTATGTCACCTGATATCTTTACCAATGAAATTGTTTAATTTCAGTGTCTACAAGAAACCCCAGGGACTGTTTCTGTACCAGTTAGATTCAAGTTGTTCCTGATCCTTTTTCCTCCCACACAGTACCTTTACTACCTCTGTCACAGAGCGCCTCCGGCCTTGTCGTGTTGTAAGAAAACATCGTATTCTGTACCCATCTCTAAGAAAATGAACATCCTCCGAGGCAAAACTGAGCAGAGGGCAGGAAACAGAGAGAGATGAGAGAGCGTTAATCAGCGGGACAACTCCGTAGCTTAACAAAAACACTAATTACACAGGGATAAAGACTTGTTCATCACACAGCTTATGAGACACAAGTTAATTGCTCTGCATGTAGTTCCCTCCCCCCATCAAAAAGTCAGCTCGCTCCCAAAGTCACTCAGAGCAAGTGGCTGTGCTTTCATTTTACTGCCTCCTCTCTCTGCTCTTCAGTCGCTGCCTCTGCCCTCATGTTTTCACATGTCACTCCTTCCAGGAAATGTGGCTGAAACTGAACTAATAAATTCAATAGGTCAGAGCCTGTGTTGATATTTTAATGTTCTGCCATTACATCTACAGTACAAACACAGAAACAGACCCACATAGGAAGGAGACACACTGGTTGAAATCTAAACCATACACAGTAGCAGAAGTGCAGCCCCCAGCAGTGGAATCTGTGCTTTCCTGTAAGGTGGATGCAAATACAGAGGTCACATAGCAGCAATTTTCAGGATAAAAATGGGGAATTGAATGTCATTGTAGCATGTGGCACTCTCCAACTGTGCCTTAGGCTGCAGAGCTGTGTGGATCAATGCACTAAAATTACACTGAGTAATGTGTTCAAAACAGCATTTATATGTGTTTGCATGTAGCACATCTTTTATTTCTGTATCAGGTTTGTGAATTCTCCTGCTTTAGCTGTGAATACTGAGCAGAGGACGGTCATCTGTTTTACACCACTGAACGTGCTCAGAATACGGGGTGGCACACAGAGGAGAGAGTGAAGAAATTTAGAGTCAAAAGTTTCGACATTGACGGTGAGCTTGTCATGACTGCTGAAAGACGAAATGATCAAAGCAGTGCACAGAGCAACAAGTGTAGAGGGAGGAGGGACGGCAGCTGTGAATCACACACACACGTCTCTCCACACTGTGTCAGCCAGGGAGTTAAAAATCTACTCGCCTACTTATCCAATATTGAGATATTCATATCACATGAACTGTAAAATGATGAGGCGAGGAATTACACCAGCGGCGTTTCTCCTTCATCATTTATATTAACCATTATCTGTTACCTGGGGTATTCACAGCATCTGTGATGAAATGTGTTCCTCCTCTTTCTTTATATCAGAAACTGTATCAACATGTTTGAACAGAGTGATGTTAGAGGAATGCTTCATGTTGTCGGTTAAGGTTTCATACAACAGCTTGTGTGCAGTGTGGATTTCAGCTGACATGATCTGTAATGTCACTACATTATTAAATAACCAGCTCTAATGCTGCTTTCATAAAACACCTTTCATCCATCTTCTTTTCTTCCTCAGTCACCTCAGGCTGAGGTCAGTGCACATTCACATTCACAGAGGCCTTCACTAGGTTTCACATGTGTAGTCCCTGCTGTTTGAACGTCTCCCAGCACAGACAGCTGTTAAAACACTGCTCTGTATAAAACATAAGCTTTCACCTGAGGCTTCATTTCCACAAAATCCACATTCCATACAAGTTCCAGGTTCACTGGTGCCTCATGGATTTAACCTGACAAGTTCAGAGCCAACACATCTTCCCTTCACACAATATCTACAGAGTTTCACTCTTTTTTCACTCTCTTTACTGATTTGATGACATTCAATTAATGTTAGTGGAGTAAAGACTAGTTCAGCTTCAGACAGCTGCAGCAGAATGTAGCGGAATTAAAAATGTTCTGTTTCAGCCAAGTGTTTCCACAGACATCAAATCCTGAATCTACGACTGGAAATCCCCACAGATGGATTTCCCTCAGGAAAAACCGTATGATCCCAAAGCTTTGTTTTCTTCTCGGCAGGAGATCAGAGCTATCTTGGCTCTGACGTCATGCATACCAACAGGTAGACCTGCTGTGCAGGTGAGATACATGGGAACCAAACACACACACCTGCCGTTGAGCAAGGCAAGGAGCTCCCCAGCGTGGTACAGGTCGTTGCGGGTCACTCGGCTGAAGCGGAACGAGTTGAGGTTGCAGAAGGTGACCGAGGGGAACACCATCATCGGAGCTGCTACCTCGTCTAGCTTGGTGACATGAGGGTACTGGAAGTAGAACTGCACCCGGTCCACGCCACACCATCACCAGCACGCCCAGGGAGCCCAGGAAGAACAGGATCCACAGACTGCGCTTGATACACATCCGCTCATAAGTGAACATGTGCGAGATGCCGTGCAGCGTGGACCTGCTGGCGAAAACTTCGATAGGAGCCGGCCGCTTGTAGTCCATGTCCTCCGAGTCCGCTTTAAGATCCATGACGA